>NW_017296691.1:1032375-1042413 GCF_001594075.2 Trachymyrmex cornetzi | reverse complement strand
GCGTCGTACGACGCAAATCGGATGCAGTGTGAATCCAGCACATGTTATCCCTTCCACTATGCGCGTACCGCAATCCGCATTTATGCCTGTTCTACAATAGGGTCGCAAGTCGTAAGCTGTATAAGAAATTGGCCAATCACAGTTAAATGTGAGAAGAATAATCGACTATAATTGGCTAATTTCTTACGGCTTACTGTTTACGACTCTATTGTAGAACTGCGCGATAGAGAAAAAGCCGTTTGCGGTATCCGCCGTGCTGCGAACCGCGACTGTCAACACGCACTCATACATACACATACACATTCTTTCTGCACACACACATTATATTCTAATAAATTGTATTTCTTTATTATTGGATTAGGGAAAATGTTCTTTTACAAATTGGTAAAAAAAAGACATTTCCCCATCAATATCTTCATTAAAAATGATAAAAATTTAAATAAAAAAAAAAGTTTAAAATTTGAAATCTCTACTTTCGAATGCTTACTATATTTTTTTAATTTATATGAGTTTTGTGATTTTTACATATAGGAAACTATGAGCTGAAAAAAATAAAAAATTTTCTTTTCACTTTGGCTGCGTTCGGTAACTTCGCTCGGATGCCTCCGATGCCTCAGATTCATCATCTGTCCTTGTTTAACATTTAATGTTATTAATTCATCCGAGCGACGTTTCCGAACGTAGCCTTTGTAGGTCTGTAGCGTGCCCATTTTTTTACTATCTATCGTGAAAACTTTTTCTACAAAATTGTTTTTTAAAAATGTTCCTACGATTTTTCGTTTCTGAGTTACATATATACCTATATACTCACAAATTAAATAAAAAGGACTATTTTGGCTTTATTGCTCCTAACTCCGTCAAAAATCATTGTATTGCGATTAAAATACAGATTCTTAAAGCTGAAATGTTGCTCCATCAAGTAGTGTCATTGCCAATATTTTTGAAGTAGAATATATGGATTGCTAAAAAAATTTGTTTACCAACTTGTAAAGAGATTTTTTCCCTAATTTAATATAATAACTGTCCTGTTTATTTGAATTGCATCTCACGTCCCGTACGAACCTCTTGTGCATTCCGACTAAGTCACTCCAATGAGTTATATCCGCGCAAAAGTTAAGTAGTTACAATATTAGACTTTAAATAAATTTTAATCTCAATTTTAACACTTTTTTAAATTGTTTACAGTAGAACTTTTACACTTGTTGAAGTTACTTTATAATAGGTTTTCAAAAATTTTAACAAACTTCTAACGAGATCGATCTCACTGGTGTCCTTGTTACATATGGTCTGTTTTCTGTTGCTGCACTAAACTGCACGAGACTGACTGGACTGACTAGTCTTCACATTTTTTTTCTTGATTTTTTTATGTGATCGTCCTTGCCGCGTCGGCTTGTGGTCCTCACATTCCCCCGATTATACAGAGTGTTTTAAATAATGCATTAAGATTTCTTAAAAACTGATGTAAAAAAATATTTCATACAAAAGTTGTATGGTTCGAAGGGAATCATAAGAAGGTACTGATTTGAGGGGAATTCCGTTTGTCTACAAATCGATTGCCTACAATATCGTTTACCTACGTCACTTTTACCGACACTTCATTGCGTACAAAAATTATTCAAGATCACATCGATATTTTTTAATGGAAACCCCTATTTTTTATTGACCTCTATTTTTTATTGACAATCATACGTTTCGGAACAGACATTTCGTACGGTTCATTCATTTGGAATCAAAATAATGGAAAAACAAAATTTATTATTATTTCGCGATAATTATGGACAAAAATTATTTTTGTTTAATGTAACATTTTTGCCTCACTTGAGTATAACTCTCGATTATTCTTCGAACGGTATCACACAAGTCATAAAAAAGCAACGTTAATAAATACTTTCAAGCAGATAACGCAATTCGTGTAATTGTTACATTCACAATTAATCTAAATTAATTAAAACAATAAAAGAATATATATAAATATACAATTAAAGGCTCTCAAGAGATAATCTAACAAATAAATATTGTTTATTAGAGCCGACACAGTTCTTATGTGTAACAAATACATTTATTGGTAAAAAACCATATAATATAATATCAAAACTAGTATAGGTAAACGTTTCGACCCTCTTGTTTGGGTCCTCTTCAGTACCAATAGAGATGAGAAAATAATTAAACAGTTGAAAAATCACAGTAAGATCATCGCGTAGATTGTGTCCATAACATTAGCATGACAACAGTTTGGCAAAATTGCTATGAAAAATAATGAACAGGAATGTTTAAAGAATTTCGCTTATAAAAACTTATGTGGAAGTCAAAACCAAATTCGTCGAAAAAAGTAAATCGAAAAACTTACATGTCAAAAACTATATCAGAGAAATACGGTTGACGTAATTTCAAAGATGCGTCCTGTCAAAGACTGATAAATCACTGCACATGTAACAAAAATAAAATAATTAAAATTTGAAAATTGAAGCCAAGAAAAGGTCACTGAAATATTAAAACAGAAAACGGCTTACAAGGCATGATGCTTGAAATGACTCTACCACTCGAAGTCTCGATTGTTAATGCGAGATATTTTTACTTTTATTTAAAGTCATACTGACAAGACGCAAACCGAAAACATGTCAATAACAGTGATGTATACGATTTAGATTTAAAAATATAAAGAAAAAGAGAATAAAATATTGACAAAACAGAATATAGTCAGAAATACAATTAAAATTCACATATGTAGTCAAAACGAATGTATAAATTAACATAATAGCACGTACATCAAGAAATCGAAAACAGACTCTCATACAAAGGGTCAAGCTTAAATTAATTAATTTTTCTTTTTCGTGCATCTTTCGTGATACAATAAAAAATTGAGTGTAACTTTAAAATTATTCATCGGTAATAAAAGAAATATTTCTCTTTTTTATTAATCTCTATAGCTCATTACATTGACTCTAATCATATCTTACAGACATCATAATAAGAGATTCAACCCTCTTATCTGCTCTGAATTTATTTCACAATGGTGACGTGTTTTTGATATTTACTTCTAAAAGTTAACCGATAATTATACAGTAGTATAGATAATGGCTGTATATTACATTTTTCAGATGATATTGTCCCTCTCACGGGTACACCTTGACGTGGTGAGAGGGCTCAGTACCCAGAGGATATACACGAAAAGAACGGTTTTTCCCAAGTATCTAAAATTTTCGGATCTATCTGAATAATATATCTAAATAAATTTTTAGATATTGGGTAAAATCGTTCTCTTCGTGTAAAAATCCAACGACGGGGAAGCTAACGTACCCTCGTCGCCGATTTACTTGAAAATGAACGAACCGCAGCCGGTTCGTCGCGTCGCGCGTTTGCTTCGGGAGTGCCGCTAGTTATCGGACTAATGAACTTTTAACAAAACCCATTCGATTGAATTCTATTTCGACAATGAAATCATATCTTCGATGTTTCGACAGGAAGGCGGGACTCTCTTTGGGACGTTGCTTAGGTGGTCACGGTCACTGCAACGCTCTCACGCCAAGTGCTCCGGGCACGAGGTGATGCCGGCCGCGTAATGTCACGCACTTCATAGTGCGTGTTCGCGCGGTTTAGCAACTACTGTTGCTGTTGGCTAATTGAGGACGCGCTCTGTCTGTCGGCCAACGGTTCGGTCCTTAGCGATAAGAAACAATCGATCGACTCGGATTCTTCTCTGGGCCCGTATTCGGTAACTCGAGTTATGCAGTCATTATGAGCACGTAACGATTGCATGACGAGTTACAGAATTACGTCCTGGTGGGTCGCCCAAAAAGGAGTTGTATAACTTTGGTCAGGGCGCTCATTTCTCTGTCATTATCTACCAGCCTAAATAGCGTTTAATCTGACTTGGTCAGAGCATAGCTCTAGTAGTCTGTAAAAGGACTAGCTCGTCGACGAAGGGTTTGATCCCATTTCCTGCATTGTCTAGATAGTTAGACAATCGGCAATGGTACCAACATTTCTCTTATTAGAGACGCTTGTCACGTCTACCAGTCTCTTGGGAGCTCGTGGTACAGCACCACTTGTGGCCCACTTGAACTAGCAGTTAGGGCGTATGTCCTGAGTCAATTTTAAACGTGATTTTGCGTAAAACAGAGGCGACGGATTCGATACGATCGATTTTCTTCTTTCGTATGGGGCTTAACCCTTGTTCGGCATTCATCGTGTGTTTCGCAAGTACTCGTCGACATGTGATGTTGATTCCATCGATCGAAATGGAAATCTTATCATGGGTTTTGTAAACGTGGAGTGCCGCAGTGTCGCGCGAAAGACTTTTTTTTATAGGTAATTAGTCCGCGCGCGATTATAGTATATTATTCGCGAGTGTTTGACGCGAGTGTCCTGTGCGAGAGGATGTCAACCCTATTCTGAGAGGAGGAGAAGGTCTGGGAGAGGCATCGGGCACCGGCGGAGCAACCTTGCGGTAAATATTATTTTTTACTTATATGTATATAACGTCAGTATCTTTCTTCTGTTAAATTTATTCTTGAGTCGTTTCATTTTAATGAGATAAAAATGATAATTAGAATAAAAGGCTT
Organism: Trachymyrmex cornetzi; assembly: GCF_001594075.2. Lineage (NCBI taxonomy): Eukaryota > Metazoa > Arthropoda > Insecta > Hymenoptera > Formicidae > Trachymyrmex > Trachymyrmex cornetzi. The sequence continues at coordinate 1,037,851 of NW_017296691.1, read as the reverse complement.
ATTTAAAAATTATTTTGAAATTTTATAAATATATTTTTTTAAGAAAATGTATAATTATTTTTATAAATATAACTGAATGGGGTGAATTAAAAAATTCGATATTTATACAAATTATATATTTTGAATATTATATGATTATTTTCAAGAGAAGTTTGCATTTAGTAAATATTTTTTAAAATATTGATTGATTTTTTTACTCTGTTTTAATTTGGATTTCATATTCTTTTTGTTACAGAATCATCGTAGCGACGTTGCTGATGTAACTCCGCTGCGCATCGGATTGGTGAGTGATAAATTAATGTTTTTATGGGGGTATCGGATGTGTGGTAATTTTATTAATTACTATATGTCTATAGATGAATATGCATCAATTTATTAAAAATATACGAATAATTGTATGTATAGCATTCCATACATCCGTTGCCTTAAAATGGATAAGTAATAACGGAATGGGATAAATTTAATACTGGATACCTCTTTATTATATGGAATTTATTGTGCATGCACTTTGAAATTTATAATGTCACGTTATACCTATACAGTAAAAAATGTTTCATGCATGAATATGTATAAATATATATAAATATATATAAATATCCATAAACATGTATAAATATACGTAAATATCCATAAACATGTGTAATCATATATGAAATATGTCCATACATGTCATACATTCCTCTTCATTTTGTAAAATTACTTTTTAGTGTGATAGAAATAATAATAGTAATGTGAAAACATTAAAAATAATTAAGAGGGTAATTTTTATACTATTTGTTTTAGAAAAAAATCAAGTTTAAAGAAATATAAAAAAATTACTTATGTACAATTATACATAAAATTATGTATAACTGTATATGAGTAATTTCTTTTACATTTTTCCAAACTTATTTTTTTTCTGAAACGAACAATGCCAAAATTAACGCTTTAATTATTTTTAACGCTTTCACATTAGTATTATTATTTCTATTACACTAAAATGTAATTTTACAAAAGAAAAAGAGATGTATGAGCATGTATGGACGTATTTCGTATATGATTATACACGTTTATGAATATTTATGTATGTTTATATATATTTATACATATTCATGCATAAAAAATTTTTTACCGGGGCACATTTTGAATTTTATTTCTTATTATTATTAAATTTAGCTCAAATTTTTTGTACTAATTGTAAATTCGTACGCGTTAATGTGAACGCTTTGTTATAAGTAATTTAATCTTAAAAGTATAATAAAAAATAATTTCTTTCGAATGATTGTTTTTTATATTAAAATAATCTTTGAAGTTAAAACGAAAAAGAATAAAATATTCGTATTTTTGAAATACATGAAATAAGGGAATTTAAAAAATATAAAGATTATATAAAATAATAATTAAAGTATGAAATTATTGTCTATGATACCATTATATAGAAAAAAGTGTTCATATTAAATATTATTTTATGATTTTTTTCCTATCTATCTTATCATCAAATATTCATTCAGGATTAAATTTTATAGAAGTTGGTGCAAATAAGCAATATATACATTATATGTATAATATGAACTGTTTTCCAAGAAATTCCGTCTATTGTTTCACACTTCTTTGTGGACATCTCACTAATGAAATGTTAATAAAAATTTTAATGTAGAGCATATAATTTATTAATCTCGCTCTTCTATAAAAGACATTTTATGTTTATTAATTATTATTATTTATCTCAATACACTTACTTCAGCCTAATCTTTTATAACTTATCCATATGTAGTAACTAGATTTTATACCAGTTAAAGTAGTAACATGATGTAAGATCCAATATACATTTTATTAAGAAATATAAGAATTTTGTCTTATAACTATTTTAAAATCGCGTTCAGAGTTTCGCATGACTTGAAATACTTAATTTTAAAATAATAAATTATTCAAAACATTATTCTAATAATATACAAAATACAATAGGGATATATAATATTTACTGATGCGAGGCAAAATTGTCTCTTTCGGATCTTACATCATTCATTTCAATTTCTCCGCATGTTTTAAAATCAGCAACGAATCGTTCGAATCGTTAAAAATACGTACATGGGCCTTGAATTTTATCGGATAATAATTAATTTAGTAATTTCATTTATTCTTAAAATAAGTTTTTTTGATTACATTATCAAATTTACATTAAGAAATTTAATCTAATTTCGTAATATTCGAGACTCTTTTGAAATAAAAACGTTATTGACATGAAGATTTTTTAATTGAGATTTAATTTTAGTCGAATATTTATATTTTTGATTTTGAATAAACGCGAATAGCAAAATAAACGCGAAATTTATTTCTATGTTAATAGAATTATTATTATTATTATTATTAATAATTGTTTATATTAATATTTAATCAATTTTATTAATATGATGGCCTCCTCGTGACGCGTTCGTGTTTCGCGCATCATACAAAAGCGTAAAGTCTTACGCTTATTGCCGGCGATATTAGCCGACAGCAGTTGGCAGTAAAAAGGAGTATTCCTCCTTATTGTCGATTTCTGGCTTATGAAGCCAGAATATTGGCCAGAAGCAACGAAAGGTGAGTTTAATCTGGTCAGAAGAAAGAAGAGAATTTGTACGAGCCCAATGAGCAGAATGTCTAAAATCGATGCATAAGATAATTTTAAGATATCTTTTAGAATTCTTTATGAAATATTTTAAAGATGTTTCTTAAAGAATTCTTAAAGGTATCTTAAAGTTGTCTTATGCGTTGATTTGAGACATTTTGCTCACTGAGAGATAAGTTGGTGTGTAACATCAATCTAAGTTTATAAACGGTAAACTGAATATTCGGGAGGGTAATTTGCTCGCAAATTGCGAGTTCTTATATTTTTTGAGAATTATTTAAAATACAAAAAAAAAACCAACAAACAACAGAGCTAATGAGAGACAACGCAGATAATCAAGCGCAAGTCTGATAAATTTAAACAAATCTACAAAACTTGCGCTTAATTATCCGCACTGACTCTCATTAGCCCTGTTATTTGTTAATTTTTTTTGTATTTTAAAGATTGAAAGAGCTTATTTTAATTATATTATTGCTTATTTATTATTAGTATGATCGCGATTAAGTTATCCCACTGAGTTTATTATTACGCGATAGGATATGGTTAGACATTGGCTGCATTCAGCAAAGAAAGCAACTTCGCAATTGTAAAATTCTTCTATGTGATTGATTTGTACATTTAAATCCTTAAGGAACCAAAAACAAGAACCAATCATATTGAACAATTTTAGTCGAAAAGCTATTTTCTCTCAATGCAGCCATTAACGTATTATATTCGTGGTGTTATTACGCATTTATGCTAATGTAGGTAGGAATACACCGGTGAAGATACACGGAGAGAATTTTTTCTTAGAATTTACCCTGAAAATATGACAGTGGGACAACATTGTATTTCGAAGAATTTTAATATAAATCTCTCTCATTCATTAATAAAACTACAATAAAGTATAAAATAAGTTTGATCAATTTTACTGAAGTGCATGGTAAAAATCTTCAAAATATTGTATTGTACCACAATCATCATATATTTTCAGGGTAAATTTTAAAAGAAAATTCTCTCCGTGTAGGTATCCGCGAATAGACACGAATAAATGAAAATACGAGTAGGTAGGATAGTAAGTATGGACGGTAGGTAGGAACTATATAGAATGATAATAGAAACGAGCAACCCCAAAAACCTCACGCTACAAATTTTCACCAAAATCGAAGAACATTTAAAATTTCGGTAACATTTCCATCCGCCATATTGGTTCAGCCACTTTGAATTTACGAAGCCACATCGAAATCGGAGTACTCCAACATCCCTTTGAAAAGAGGCTTCAAAAAAACGTGACATGCCAATTTTAATATAAGAGAGATATCAAAAAGTCATTAATAATTTTAGTAAGTAACTTCTTATTAATTTGATGTTTAGAATAATCATTAATTTTTCTTCATATTTAGTATATAAATTTATTAAATAAGTCATAAAGATTGAAGTTTTGACTGATTGTGAGACAATGATTAAATATTAGCTCCGTGCTTGCTTTTTAACGTTTTTTATATTTTTAACATTATAGAATTATAAGTATATTTTAGTTAGAACAATTTATTATAAGCTAAGGCTTCATATCGCTCCCTTTCGCGTTAGATGAATGTCAGTGATTACGTGATTTGTGCCGATGGAAAGTCGTAATTATTTTCATCATGGAGAATTATTCCTCTCGTCGCTTTTCGTGAAGTTCATTCGCGAAGTCTAGTTTGATGTCTCTTCGGAGATTCTTGTACAGAATTGGAATTAATCCCGGATTTTCTCGTTTGCAGTTACTGATAATAATAATTTTAATGAGTTAATGAGTCAATGACAATTGCTATATATTTTAAAGTCAAGTTGCAAAATTAATTCAGTGGTATATTTTAGCTTCAGTGGTACAATTTTCGCTTTCTTTGTTTTATTACATGTTCTCCCATTAGTAATAATAATGTTAATAACGGTACTGTGTCTTAATAACAATACGAATTTAGTATTATATGATTGATAAGGATATATAATTATTATTTGTTTAAATTAAAATTATTAAGTAAACAAATTTAAGTTTTATACAAATAATTTTTCGATTATTGCTTTAATAAAAATATGGTTACGAATGTGTATATTTAATTTTCTAACTGTTATTTTAAAGTTATTTTTAGGTATTGGACGTCCCGCCATTGCAGAATATTTTTAATTATTAATTTATATGTATATAAACTTTTCTATGATAAAATACATGCAGATATTATGAAATTATATTTAACAAATATGATTATTGTCGATTTACATAATTTTTTTCAAAATTCTTTATGGTCTTTTAACGATGTTATCGTGTTTATACGAGTTGAATTAAAAATGTGTGAGTACACAAAATTCAAGATAAGCCGAATGGATACCCTCGTATTAGTGGGACATTGATAATTGTAATTTTTGAAAAATAAAGAATTTTGTTAAATAATCAAATTTTAGTATAAATGTTTTTTAAAATCCCGTTATTATCGGGTTCGGCTCATCTCGAACAGTTGGTACCCGAGAAACTTTTGTACTCATACATATAAAATTTACAATCACGCATGTATTTTATTATTATTAAATATATTCCTTCGTAACCACTATTTCGTAAGGAAATTATTCTATTCTATTTATTTTTATTAAGTGATAATTTTTAGTGATGGGTGATAGAACATATTTTCTCGTAAATTTTAATATTATATTAAAGAAGTGATAAAAATGATAATTGCAATTGTGACATGCTACCAAAATTACTATTTTATTACTATCGTAAGCAGTCTGGAAGATTCGGGATTTATACCCTCCTTTAACCGCTGGTGTTTGACGGAATGCTTAATTTTTTTTACGAATGTACATTGTGAATTTGACGTAGGAAGTTCGTTCTCCACTATGAAAATTATTCTTCTTTATATCGGATGCTGACTA
>NW_017296691.1:1009994-1031697 GCF_001594075.2 Trachymyrmex cornetzi | reverse complement strand
AAAAAAAAGGGCCCCGCCGATAAAATCGGCGGGGGTGGTGGAGGGTCTCTAGCTCGTTTTTGCTAAATTAAACCTTAAATTAACGTTATGATTGGAAAAATTTAAAGTGTATTCAAAGTCTTTATATTTATTATAGACCTCAAAGTCTCTATAATTGTTAGATATTTTCTCTTTATCTTTTGAAAAGGATAAAGGGAGATTATCTTCACTGCAAAGTAAACGGGATAAGTTAAAGGAAATTCAGCTGCTAGAACAGTTTCTAAATTAGCGCGCGCGCGATTTAAAATTTAATTACTCCGAATAAATTTCACTGACAATATTTCCTCTAATTTATCCCTTCTCTCGCAGGACGAAATACTTAGATGAGAATAATAGATACTGTCAAATGTTTTACACGATTTAACGATATATTAACGCCTCCTAATTATAGACTTTAGAATATACTTACATACTCGGTATCATCGCAAATTAGCGATGATATATGACACTTGTTATCTGTACTTATTTTAAAAAATTATGAATTTATCGAGTAAGTTGAAAGGCACTATTCTGGTCACATTTTACATACTTAGAATTCAGATTAAAATAAAAGAAATAATTTTTTTATTATTGCTATTTAGAAGAATTGTATATATTTATTTTTTATGTATTATTTAGAGACTATTTATTTTAAGAAAAAATTATTATCGGAATAGCTATTCTTGAATGTTGAGAAGAAGCTATTGACAGAATCTTTTATTTTTACAGATTATACAATATATTATAAACAAAAGTTAAAAATGGAGCATACAGCCAATACGCCGGTTATTTGTTGCGCTGTAATATATTTAGAATGATTTTTACAAATTGAAATTCATATACGTTTCGGCCGATATTCGGCCTGCATCGGTATGTTCTACTGTACAATTTTAAATTGGAAATTAAACAATTTAAAAATTTAAATTAACATATTATAAGAGAATAAATCTCAGTCCATTATAATGTGCGATGGTCATTTAATATAACAAGTTGAGTGTATGAGTTGACCGTATAAAGTTTTTGTTAAATAGTTGATATTTGTATGACTATTAATGTTGGTCCGCTATCAATTACAAATCCCCGTGTCATAAAGAATTTCCAAGTTCTAATTAGAATTTACACAATTACAAAGTTATAGAAATTTTTTTTAACAAACGTGATTACAGAAATAATATCAACGATTACTTAACATACCTTTACTCATATGTGATAGGAGTTACAATTATTCACTGACAAAAAAAATTTTCCAGTTTTTATAATTTGAATTATTAAGCATGGAAGAAACTTTAGTACGTTACTTGTTAACAAAAATTTTTATGTTTCTTTGTGTTCTGTCCTTCTGTATTTATATTAGGTAGAAAAATTAAGAAGGGGAAAATTAAAGGAATAGAGAGGAAGTTGTAAGTGGGAGATTAATTATTCATTAAGTAGGAGCAAGTATAATTCTGATAAACGATCGATATCACTTTGCTTATTTAAACCTGACTTTTCATGATGTGTATCATCTCAGAAATTGTTTTTTTGTAATATGAACGGTTCTGAATCTAAGATTAAAACATTGTCCCAATCTAAGACATAATCATTATTTCATTGATGACAACAGATAACAAATTAGTTGGTTTATTAATATCTTCCTTGTATTCTTTGATTCAGGTTTTAAGTTTTCTTTTAGTTTGCCCCATGTAAGAGGAATCACAATCATGATAATTTATTTTATATATAACGTTGCTATTATCTTCTTTTTTTAACACGTCTTTTCCAGTTTTAATAAATTTATCTAATTTGTTCATAGGTTTGTACGCAATATTAAAACCAAATTTATGAGATAAGCTTTTAAATTTTTCAGAAATTACATTAAAATAAGGAATTGTAAAGAAGCTTTTAAAATCATGATTATTAAAGTATGATCCAACCGACTTGTTTCAAATGTAAGCGTTTTATCTCGCGTACTAGTATCTACTCGTATTGCAAGGCAGATAATAATACCGCGCTTGCGTCTGTATCGGGTCCGTCGCATCCGGGGCCCCGGATGACCGCGTTCTTTCCGCTTCACGCTTTGGCGATCTCACGTCCTTTCCGACCATGCCGCTCTCGTCTCAAGGGTCTGCGGACTCGGTGCAGCGTCCGTCCTCGATTACTTCGGAGGTGTCATCCGCCCTTACAGTCCGACCTCAGGACTGTCTTGGCCTCTCTCACTGCATCCCTGGCCGTCTTGGATGGACGTATTGCCTCCTTGGAGTCCAAGGTCGAGCTTATTGACCGCATTGATGTGAAGATCGACACCCTCGATTCTAAAATTGTTGGCTTATTGCGCCCTTGGTCCATCGTCTCGATGCTACCGAGTCGGCCATTGAGCGTCTTGTTGTTGGTGCCCAGTAAGCGTCGGACGGGATGTGTGCGTTGGCCGCTGGACACACTACTTTGGATGAGCATCTCCGTCACCTCGAGACTTCGGTCTCTGCTCTTGCCAGTTCTACCTCTGGTCCGAACGTTGCCTCCAACGGTGAGTTTTCTGCTCGTTTTGAGAGATTGGAGAATGAGAAACGTGATCACTAGCTGATCATATTCAGTCTGCCAAGCATTTCTTCTGAGAACTGTATTAACCCCTTTTCTCTTGTTGCCGCTTCACTGGGCGTGTCTTTGGTGGATACCGCGAGGTTGTCTAGGTGTTTAGAATCCCTGCTTGGGCGTCTTCACGACCGTTGATTGCAAGGCTCACCACTATCGCCAAAAGAAATGAGCTCCTTGCCCGTGCACATCGCCGTCGAGGTGTTTTGGCCTCTGACATTCTCATTTTTTGGCCGTCTTCAAGGATATTTCTCCTCGAGCGTGCGACAGCTCTTGAGCGCCGTACTCTGTCGAGGCGCAGAGTTTGGCCCCTCAACACGACATGAAGAGCGTTTGGATGCGGCGCGGGGTGACGTACTTTCGATGTGCCGAGGGCTCGCCATCGTTGCATTATTCCTCCCCTAATTCCTTTTTGTTTTGTAGCTCTCCCAATTCCTCCCCCCCTCCCCTTCAACAAGTCCCTGTATCCTCGCATCATTCTCCTTCTCTTAGTCCCCCCCCCCCCGCTTGACAGTGTCCCCCTTTCTCCCATGCTCACCCCATCCCTCGATGGTCTCAATGCCCAACGTTTTCCGATCAAGCACGTTCCACGTTGGTCATATCAATGTCAAATCTCTTGTTCCTCATTTCACTCTTTTAAAAGATCTTCTCTCTTACCGACATTTTGATGTTCTCGCCGTTGGCGAGACATGGTTACATGACTCCGTCGACTCGTTTTCCATCTCCCTTCCCGGCTTCACACTCTTTCGTTCCGATCGCGCCGAGGGTCGCGGGGGCGACGTAGCGTTGTACATTGATGGCGCACTCTTGATCTCTCAGATTGATTTTGACGTTTCTCCGTCGGATGTACGGGTCGATCTCGAAGCTTTCGTGCAGCTAATGAGCAAGCGTATTGCGACGATTTGTGTTTATCGTCCGCCTCGTTCTAATGCTGCTGATTTCCGGTATATAGAGTTTTGTCTCTTGGCTGTCGCTTGCTCATCTGACGTCATTATCTGCATGGACGACCTAAACGTGAACCTCCTCAATCCGTCTGACCCCAACTCTCAGCATCTACACTTTCTATTATCCCATTTTTCGCTATCGCAGCTCATCCATGACCCTACCCGCGTTACTTCCAATACCTCATCCATTATTGACTTAATCATGATCTCGTCCTCTGTCCATGTCATCGAATCCAGCGTCTGCTTCGATATCCCTATCAGCGATCATTTTGTCGTCCATGCTGTGCTTCACCTTGATCGATCCCGTAAATGTTCACATATCTCTCTTTCGCGAAACTTGCGATCTATTGACTCATCTTGTCTTGACTTTGAGTTAGCTCGAGTCGATTGTTCCCCTCTTTATTGCGAGTCGCACGTTGATGAAAAGGTTACCTATTTTACATCTTCACTAACATCTGTTTTCGACCGCCTTGTCCCGCTAGCTTATAAACATCAGGCAAGACCGCCTGCACCTTGAAAATTGGAAAATGTATTTAAAAATTTATAATAAAAAATACTACTTACAGTTGTGACCTAGGGGGTAATCACTTAGGTCCAGTTTCACAACTCACGGTTAACTCTTAACCGAGGTTCAATTTGTTTCTCATCTCTTTCCAATTCTAGAATTGGAAAGAGACAATGAATAAATTGAACCTCACGCGCGCGCGGTTAAGAGTCCATGAGTTGTGGAACTGGGCCTTAATCGTGGGACAGAGTCTTCGAAATTATTATAAAATTCCGATGTACAATCCGATAATTACATTTGCAATACGAGAAATAATTGAGTAATATTAGATAAAATCATTTAATATTAGATAAAATGAATTAATTTATCAAATGACTTCATATATAATGAAGAAAGTTATTTGTCATCAGATGAAATCGTATGAAATCAAATGAAATTATGTAATCTATAGAATACTGTTTCAGTTAGTGGTTATCCCCTCGGTCGTGACACTAATGCCCGTATTCACAGTCAGGCCTTATATTTAAGGCTTCCTTAAATTTATCTTCAGATGTTCTACGAATTATTTCATTGGCTATTGAGCATATTATCTAAAGATAAATTTAAGGAAGCCTTACGTATCCCGGTAAACAATTTTTCAGGCATGAATATGTATAAATATGTATAATGTATAAACATATATAAACACGTATAAATATTCATAAACATGTATAATTATATATGAAATATGTCCATATATCCTTTTTTCTTTTGTAAAATTACTTTTTAATGTAATAGAAATAATAATAGTAATGTGAAAACATTAAAAATAATTAAAAGGATAATTTTTATACTATTTGTTTCAGAAAAAATCAAGTAATGCATAATTATGTATGAGCAATTTTTTTACATTTTTCCAAACTTGTTTTTTTCTAAACAATACAAAAATTAATTATCTTTTAATTATCTCTTATGGTTTCACATTACTATATATTATTATTTCTATTACACTAAAAAGTAATTTTACAAAAGAAAGAAGAATATATGAACATGTATGGACATATTTCATATATAATTATATGTTTATGAATATTTATGCATGTATGTATGTTTATACATATTCATGCACGAAAAATTTTTTACCGAGTACAAGGTCTGAGTATGAATACGGGTAAAATCATAAGATCTAACCTCGACATTATCTGGCTTTTCTTTATTTATTTGATTTATTCATATAGCAATTTAGTTTACAAAAAATATCATCTTAACTGATGGGATTGATTATTCGTCTACACATGTCTCGCTGATCGAAAGGATCAATCGCCCATACAAAATTCGAGAGTTCCGAATTCGTATCCCTTCCAAGGTGATATATTCGCAAGTTATTTACAGATGTTTAGGATTAGTTAATGAGCATTATTGTTAAATTAATAAGCAATTAATTTCATTCATTTAATTGTGAGATTATTATTTTAGTTTATGATTGTGTTTCAAATCCGACAAACCGAATCGGCGCACAGTCTAGAAATTAATAATCATTATTTGTATATTCACATATGAATATTATTATATAAGCCATGACTCGTTTCGATAGATGGTATTTTGCTCTTTTATTTAGGTTTTAACTTATTATTCATGAACGGAGGCGTTACGACCGCTTTTCGCGTCCTTTTCGCATCCTACGCTGGAATTTGCTTTTGCGCCCCATCACAAGGATTGCTAAATCTCTGAAGCACCAATCTCCTGCCAACGGCAATGAACCAACAACTAAAAAAAAAAAGCAATTTCTACCAGTTTGCATAACACAGGAATATGAATACAATAATTTCATATTTTCTTTTGTAATAATATATTTGACGCTTTTTTTTAATGCAACATACTATTATATTTTCTAGCTTTAGTAATTTTTGAAAAATTCTGATTACGTCTTCAATTGTTATGTAATTAAGACTGATTACGTAATTAAAACTGTTCGCCAATTCTTTTTTAATTGATATCATAGCTAAATCGCATGACCGCGTCTGCGTCATTGTATTTCTCAGAAAATTCTTTATTATTTTTACTTTTGAAAAAGATACCTCTGCAGTTACCACAGACATTGGCACAGTTAATAAGATCTGTAACGCTATTGCTAAATTTGAAGATTTCCAGAAAACCACTTTTAGCTTCTCATTTAAAATTCATTTAATTGATTTCATTCAATTCATTTAAGATATCAAGTAAGATAGAGCTTTATATTTATAAGAGCGCTGCCTATTAAAATTTTGCGCCTCTTCAAATTTTGCGCCCTATGCTGGAGCGTATCTGCTTAGTGCCTTGTAACGCCTCCGTTCATGAATGATCATGCAATGTTTTTCTACGAAAGTCATGGAATTTTTCTAATAGCTTCTCAAAGTAATACTAATTTACAGCAAATATTACTTTAAATCGGACTAGATGTTTTTATAGATTTTCCAATGCTGAAAACATGATATTTGCAAGCCAAAGTTTCAGTGTACATCAGATTTCTAATTATAAGTAAAATATATACAAAATTGATTAGACAATTGTACACAATTATATCATTAAGTTGTGTTTGAGATTACAAAAATTATTTGTTCGTCGTTATGTGAACTATGTATTAGAGCTCCTACAAACGAATGACTTTGTAGCGCCACAATCGAAACGCCGGTCGCCGACCCGTTCATAGTGTCCATACGCTGTACAGTTATATTCTGTAGCGCTAGAAAAAAGTGAACATATTCGCGACACTTTTCGAAACCGTAGCTCCGTAATAAACAGATCGGCGTTTTGACTTCTAATCAGAATAATTTTTTTTGCAAAAAAATGTTAAATAGTGCAAAATCTACTTTTTGCACAATAAATCTCAATTATTTCGGAAATCTGACGTGCTAGTGAAATTTAATTTATAGCATCGTTTTAGGCATCCAAAAATCTATATTTAATAAGAAAACAACTTATCTGGTTCAAAATTATAAAAAAAAACATTTTTTGTAAACTAGTGTAATTAATGTTTAAAACTTAAACTTCCTTTAGAGACTCATAGGACACCACGATTGAATTTAATAAAACAAGCTGTTACCCAAGTTACCTACACTGTACTATACAAGTCACATTTGCATACTTACTATATTTATTCATCTGATCTGAGCGACACAATAAAAAATTTAATCAGCTACTTATTTGACGCTTAAAAGCATGTTTTTCAATTAAAAATTTGGTTCATTATATTGTAAAACTTTCTAATCACGGTACTATCTATGAAAAAAATCATAACTTTTTTTTAAACAATTTTTTAAAACTTACTTAGGATTACTGAAGTAATACTATTGACATCTCTTGACTTGTTTTAAAGAAAAAGGATCAACCTATATGTAAAAAAATTGCACACTTTGAAATTGCACACCTTGGTTGCAATAAATTTGGTTATAATAAAATATAGTAATCTAAACTAAAGCTCTAAGGGTCGGTTTTACCAACGCTAGTTAACTGACCAATTGCATTTGCTGTTTAGTAAAATTGAATTATGGTTGACAGTTAATCCCGATTAGGGTTAATCGACGTTGGTGAAATCGGCTCTAGATATATCAAAGTAGCGCATTCCTTTTATCTAAACCGAAATGTCGATAATCTTCCTATTGAACCGCCATTTCGATTTAGTTGTCTGTAGTCCAATAAGCCTTTAGTATTATTGATATAGCTATAAGATATGGTTAGTAAATTCAAAATAAAGGACCTATAATATGCGCTACTTTGGTATATCTAAAGCTTTAATTTAAACTTTACAAAATATCAAACTTTTGGATAGTGAAGAATAACCACATATTATGTCGGAAAATCGTAGAATTAATGCTAATTATATACTTAGAGTCTTATTTAAATGTGATTCTAAATTTACAACTTTACTACGAATAAATGTTATAATAGTTTTATGTGTAATTAAAGTGTGCATAAATCACAATTTGTCACATTCAGAGAACTTTTATCGTTCTAAATTTTAGATTGAATATTCTTTCACATAAAAAAAGACACTGTTATAGGAATGCTTGAGACAAAGCTTTTTTATTGTCACATCCGAAATATCATTACAAAAGCATTACGTTTATGATTAATATCTAATTAAAAAATTATTACCTTGCTAAATTTGTTTCTAGTACAATTAACATGTGTCTAAAATGTTCCCGAGAAAAAATGTTATATAATGGACATATTATATATATGTATAATTATACTTATATAAAATATGTCAATTTTAATTATAATTATATGTATATAAAACATTTTTTCCCGGGTTCAGGAACACACACTTAACAAATTAATAATACAAACAAAGAGGACATTCTCCCACAAAATTCAAAGAATATGTACAAAATTCTATTTCAAGATTATGATGTGCGACTATTACGTAGATCAAACTAGTAGGAAGAACAATAGAATATTGCAGAATATATATAAATAGTAATGCGATTGGAGCTCAATGTTTAGAAACGATTTGGTGATTACGAAATACAACTAATTTTGATCATGAATTTGATTGAAAGAATGTCCAAATTCTCTTGATTAAGTAATTTTTAAATATGTTGAGCAATTTAAAAAAATTTTTATATACGTATGCAGAATAATGGCCTTAATTCACGTTTTGATGGATAGGTCGCGTCGTCAATATTGAATATTAACATTTAATAAGGTTTTATTTTTTGTTAATTTTTTGTTTACGCCTTCCTTATTTTGTAAATTTATCGTTTGACATGATCCATTTGTGTACGTATTATTACGTGTTGGTTGAAACGTGACTTTTCTTCTTCTTTTGAATGTTTATTTAAATAACACAATCAAAAATTTGATTAGATATGTGTAATTGTTCTCGATCTCGTCAAGACAAATCACTCTTCAATTTTTGTAATTTAATATGTTAAAGACCAAAGAAAATTACTAAAACGTTTAATTGATGTGAAGATTTCATGGTATTTTAATAAATTAGTTAATAAAATTTTTATATTATTATCTGCGCATTTAACCACGCGCTGTACTCTCATTCACTTGTTTGATTCTTGCTTCTAATGAAGACGCAAATATACATCGGTAAACACATTTATCGAATAAAATTGAATAAAAAATATCTACAAGAAAAAAAACATCAAATTAAAAATTTAAAAGCTCAATAAATATGTTCGAACTTTTGCATAAATGACATGTAAAATGTCGATTTCATAAAATCTAAATAAACTTAAGAAATAGAAAGAAAAATTAAAAATGTGAAGTACGAACGAGTAAATATGAACAAGTACGTCGAATGGCTGCAACGAATATATTGTCGATAAGGTAATGTTTATTATCGAGAGAATATTACACCGTTTGTTTTTTCTTTGGAATAATGTAAGAAAGTGCAGAATTTTAAGTGCATACAATAATTGATCACTAAATTACAATTGTACAATTTGTGTATATAAAAAAAATTGTACATATTTTTTACAATGATTATTTCGCCTATATAAGCGGAATAACTTATTTCATGAGCAACATTGTACGAGCATTAATTATACACTTTTCTTTATTCCGATGTATTCGTGAAGATACATATGTCATGCCGCTTTAATATAGCAATATAATCGATTTCATTAAAGAAGTATTACTTTTCAAGTTTGTAATAAAAAGGCATGAGAATATGATTTGTTTCTTATACAAAAAAAATTTTAATGCTTCATTAGTTCAACAATTTCGTTCCTATATGACTTATTCTAAAATGACAGAAATATTCAAGACATTTATTAAGTAAATACACATAAAATCGTTTACAATGTACGCTTTGTTTTGTTTCGAATACCATCATGCCCGAAATTAAACGGGAAACACTACGTGCGAGATTGTGATTAAACATTTATATGTATTTAGTATATATCAAAAATTGCTTAGTACAAGGTGTGAAATAACTTTCGACAATTTTATAATAGTACTGTTAGAAAACACGAACAGTGCTATTATAAAACATTTTAAGTTAAATTGTAATATAATTGTAAGTTTCAATAATTATAAGTATCTAATATACTATTGTAAAAATAACATTATCATTCTATGCGTATTACTGCACATAGAAGTTGGTAAAAAATATTATATATAAGCTATTTTCGAATTTCGAATTAGTTGCAAAACAAAAGGATATTTTGATCAAAAAATAAAAAATATGTTACATTGTCCTCTCTTTTAACAAAATGTTATTTTTAGCACTATTATGAAATTAAGATATAGCTTACAATTCGCATCTCTCTATTACTTCCTGATATTTTAACATCAAGAAAAAGTGTGACAATGATAAACAATATAAAATACTTTTGAGACAGATACAAATTAATTGCTTTTCTCCTGATATTTCCTGTTTATATTGAAACTTAAAAATGGTCTCTAAATCAAGATATATATAGGAAATAATAAACATTTATTTACATTGTAACCTCCGTTTTAATGTTATTCTTATTAGTTTTAGCTTTATGAACTAATTTTAACTCTTCAGAACTGTGTTAGTTACACACGTCTAATAAAAGACATAACGGCCTTCTACATTAAAGTTATAAATAAATTTGTTTAAAAATATTATGCCAAGATATTAATATATTTCCTTATAATTAACATATATAATTTTACCTAACTTTGTTAATGTCATTATTAAGAAGTTTTCTTATTGACAATAACGTAAATCATATTTTACACTATCCATAATTGTACATTTGTTTGATATTTTACTATAGACCAAAACTACGATATTTTCATAAATTATTATGTGTACCTAGTAACGGCAAAAAAAGTTCTTGTACCATGCATGTAAATCACACTGCAGCTCCCTATTAGAGCTATGCAAAGTATTTTTAGATGATAATACACTGCGTCAGTTTTATTATACACAATATATATATAGTTTTCTTGACTTTATAATAATTTTTGTTTTATAACTAATTATAATAGATTTACAATATAAATAAGGAAAATTGTCAAGTGCTTTGGCTCTTATTGTCTAATTTTCCTTATTTTTTAAGGATATTACACTAACACTGGGACAGAAGTGAAACATTGGACTATTGAATAGGTACATCTTCTTTCTTTATATTTGTTATTACGAAATTGTTTGTAATATGTTTATATTATTACCACTTTCTTCTTCTTCTTCTTCTTCTTCTTCTTCCTAAAAAATATAATAATTTATTACGTATTAAAATCCAATGTTATCTAAATAAATTCATATTATTTTTCTTTTTCTTATAATATAAATGTTATTTTAAAAAATAACTTTGTTAAAAAAGATTAAGTACTACTCACCTCATCAAACCCGAAACAGGTTTCCATTTCTTTTTGCAATTTAGGATCATGTTGTGAATTTTGTGCTGATGATTTTGATGGAGTAGAGGGTTCTATCTTTAGGTCATGCAACTCCATATCTTCTTCTACTTCATCAATTTCTTCTCCTGTTCCTGTTACTATGCTACTGTCTTGAGTTAAAGGATCTTGCATTACTAATTCTCCATCTTCACTTGCGACAACAGCCATCTAATTATCATCATAAATGATATTATAAGTATAATGATTTTAGATTATGCTTGATGTATTTAATTATATAATAATTATATAATAATTTGCTTCAAAAGAGATAAATAAATCCTTTAAAATATTTTGCTTAAGGAGCAAATACCTGATCAGTTCCTTGAGTATCCGCTAACTGAATTACTTCTAACACAACGTATTGCTGGCCATCACTACCTTGAACCGCCATCATGTCGTCCTCATCTTCCTCCTCTTCTTCATCTTCATAACCTTTAAGTTTAGAAGCTAAATCACCTGTTGTTACAATATAACACATGGATATTAGTCAATGACCCATATTTTAGATCATATCGTAAGTGTCCCTGTGAGGATGAACGATTTTATATGCTATAAAGTAATGCAAAGAATTCACATTTATGAATAACAACGCACGCAGAGTCTAAATTTGTTGCGATTTCTTTACAACTTCCTATAAAAATTTAAGGTCATAGTTTTGAAACTTACCTGTCATTACTTCAACACGTTGACCGTCAATGATTTGTATCTTCTTCTGTCTACCGATTTTCAAAGCTTGCTGTTTTTCTTGCAGAGACGATTCTGGATCGTGAACGGCCATATGACGAATAAGATTACCTTTATGTCTGCGTAATAGAAAATTTCATGTTAAAAAATTGTACTAATAATTAGTTTTATCGTGTCATTAATCCTTTCAGATAACATTTCAGATTGATTACGTATACATACCTAAATGCTCTTTCACATTCAGGACATTGATGCGTTTTTTCTTGTGGTGCTGGAGGAACATAGTTAGGATTATGATAGAGATTGCAATGCCGTTTGAGTAATTGTTTTTGTCTAAATGATTGAAAGCAGTGATCACACTGATATGGTTTCTGATCGGTATGAATAAGCATATGACTTTCCAAATGACGCGCCGATATAGATGCATATGGACAAAGGTCGCACTTGTAACACTTTTCTCCTTCGTGAGTTTTACTGTGCAACTTATAGCTATATCTAAAATATAATACATATATTAAAAATATAGTTCATTAAAGTGCGCATTATAATTTTTGTATTTAATACATATTTAACTACTTCAACATTGTAGTAATGTTTCTTAATATAATTTAAAAAATTGCTTATGTACCTGTCTGGGAATGTCTTTCCGCAACGTTTGCATTTTAATGGTTTATCTGAAGTATGCAACTTTTGCACATGAATTCTAAGATCTGTTTTTCTGCCACATGTAGCGGGACATAACTCGCATTGAAATACTGGTTTATCACCTACTGCAATACATATATGGTGGCGATGAGAAAATAAATTTATATAAATAATACATAATCTGTTCATACAGAATTAATGTCAGATATAAAACAAAATATACATATAATATATATCATACTAAATGAGACAAAAAAGTCTTTCAGACAAAAGTTGTAAGGTTTAAAATTATCTATTTACTGATCTTATCAGTTTAACCTTGGATGGCGTCGCCAAGGTTAAATCAAAGTTAAATCGACTCTTTTTTATAGAAACTTTCGTTTTTCATTGCTTATTCTTATAGCTTATCTCAAGAGCTTTTCAAAATACTATAACAAAATATTTTTCCATTAACTACTTTTATTCTCGCACTAAAAATGAAAATAATAAAAACAACCTCCAAACTCCTTAACATACGATGTTAATATCATGATTCTAAACAACATTTAAAAGATTTTAACCATCAATTGGACATTACAGACAATGCTAATGCCGGCGGTACTGTAACAGGGTTGCCACAGAAAATGAATTTTAAAATTCCCTGACTTTTCCAGGTTTTCCAGGTTAAAAAATGGAAAATTTTCCAATATAAAATATGTACAGTTTAATACATTTAGAATCAAGGATTGTAGGAAAGCTAGTCTATGTTATTAAAAATAATACAAAAAAGGCTTAGTAGCATAATAAAATTTTAGGTACAAATTCAAGCCAACAAAAAATAAATTAGTATTGGAAAAAAGAATGCAGTTATGAAAAAGGACAACCGAATAAAAATACTGAATAAAATATAAATTTTAATTATTTTATTAAAATCGTTTAAAGTGCGCGAGTTTTGAACGTATTTAACTATAAACGTCAGATATAATATTTAAAAAATTATAATAATTATTTGGAATAGGAGCAATTTAAGGAAATTGTGAGCAAATTAAAAAATTCCAGACTTTTTTACATTTTCCTCTGACATTTCTCAGTTTTCCATGATCAATTTCAATTTACCTGACTTTGTCTGGTTTCCAGATCTGTGGCAACCCTGTGTAACTTTCAAGCCTTATAACTCAAAAAGACTGCGTTCAGCAGAAAAAATAGTTTTCAACTGTTGTACAATTCTTTAATATAATTAGTTTATACATTTAGATTCAATTAAAAATTAAGGACAAAGTCAATTATATTAAAGAATTTTACAACAGTTGCAAAGCTGTTTTTTCTGCTGAATGCAGCAAAATTAGTTAATGGAAAAATATTTTGTCATAGTGTTTTGAAAAGCTCTCAAGATAAGATATAAGATTATGTAATGAAAACTGAGTTTCCATTTTTAAAAAATCGATTTAACCTTGATCTTGGCGACGCTACTTTAAACTGATAAGATCAATAAAAAGATCAACTTTTATCTGAAACACTTTTCTGTAAAACTTATATTTTCCAAGGTATTCAGGGGTTCTAGTACTTTTGCCTCACCCTGTGTAATAAAAGAAGCCAATAAGAGACTGGATATCCGAGTGTACAACAAATTATTTATTAAAATATTAACAATAATTTAAATGTTTTGACACCGTAATTTGGATCATCCTCAGTAATTACAGAATAAAGCAGAGAAATTACATGTGTTTCAAACATTGAAGGCAGTCACATAAAAACCTTCAACAATTTTTTAAAAAGTTTCTCTATTTGCATGTGTAATGGAACTGCATCAAATGGAGGTTGAATCCGTATTATCTTACAAAATACAATAAAAAATATATATTATATTTGTATAGTTTTTTCTGCCAAGTTTTAAAAGTATTATTAATACAATGCGCGAATGCTATAATTTTTGAATACAATGTTCGAATGTCGTACTTTTAATTTTTATATTACAGCTTTTAAAATAAAATTAATCTTTACGTCACCTAAATACGAAAAGCGCAAACTTTCGGTCGAAGTTAGATATTAAATTAATACATGTATACGTATTCTTTAAATGAATTTATCTTAGAATATAATTGTTACTATCAACTTTCAACACAATCAATCTAAAACATTCCCCCAAATTTAATCTTAAAATCTGTAAAGAAAAATTATTGCGAAAAATATTACCTCAGCTGAGGATTAAACCCGGATCTCTAGCATTCCGTGCGAAATAAATCTTTATGTTTAACGTATGCGAATTATATCATATTAAATTATGAATAACATTAT
Source organism: Trachymyrmex cornetzi (assembly GCF_001594075.2). Lineage (NCBI taxonomy): Eukaryota > Metazoa > Arthropoda > Insecta > Hymenoptera > Formicidae > Trachymyrmex > Trachymyrmex cornetzi. Next base: position 1,016,712 of record NW_017296691.1, on the reverse strand, counting down.
TTTAAATTTCCTTATACTAAAGCCATTATTATTTTACTCAATTGATCTTAAAGACTTCCTGGAAGCAATATATATTTTTCTATATAAAACTTACCATTATGTATTAATTTATGTGCTTTCAAACTGTTGGATTGAGTAAATCTTGCTTGACAAAAATCACATTCATATGGTTTTTCTCCAGTGTGAATGCGAAGATGACGTTTTAGTTTAAATGTATCCGGACTTGCATATGTACAATGTGGACACTAAAAAAATTATTAAATATTATATTTAGTCATTGTGTTACAGAATCAATACAATATTCTTAAGAATAAAACATATTTTTTACATTAAATATCATAGATTATAATATTTTAAAATAAAAACTAGTCAAAAACACTATAAGGAAATACATAAATTATACATATTATTTCAAAAATTGCAATTCTAGGAAGAATAAACTTGATAGACTTTGTTTTTCTGTGTTTATGCAACTTATTCTTCATACATATATATCTACATATAGACTATGTTCCACATAGAACTTGCAAAACTCTTAGAATCATTTCAGCCTTATTGTTTATCAAATGTTAAACAAGAATAATACCAATATTAGCAGCAATAAATGGAACGCAGTCTATAGTGCATTTATAAAGAGTTTTTATATACATATTTTTCACATATATGACTACATTTACACGGCACGCTTAATTGGGTTTAATAACATCCATAGTTATCAAATTGACCGATCATAGCTGTTCCTCGGAAGAATGGAACGACTAAATGTAGTCTATGATCAATTATATTAAGAAAAAATGAAAATATATACCTGATAAGGTCGTTCGCCAGTATGGCATCTAATATGTCTTTTCAGTTTTGATAATTCGACAGATGCATAATCGCACTCATGACATTTATGTGGTTTTTCATGGGTGTGTCTGTAGCGAACATGTCTTACAAGTTCACCTGCAAGCATATGAAAATAGGAATTATATATTATACAACTTCTATTTTTGCAAGCATTTACATTTGATAAATCGAACATTCCTAATTTAAAAGCAAAATTTAGCAAAATCACTATTAATTTTTAAATAATTATATTTAATGTATAATAAACAATACTATTAATTAATTATATCTAAAACAAAATAAAATAATTTTGAAATTTATCAAATACATTATATATTTTTTCACATAATTCAATGTACGATATGTGAATAGAAAAAGTAATCAGGATCAAATTACATACCAGAAGTTGTAAATGCACTCTCGCAATATTTGCAATGATGAGGTTTGGTCCCAGTATGAGTGTTAACATGATTCTGAAGTGAAGCTAGCGTTTTAAATCCTCGCTCACAAACACTACATTTATGTGGCCTTTCTTCTGAGTGCGATTTCATATGTCGTGACAAAAGGTATCTGTTACATAAGTATACATAAAAAAAATTGTTTATTATTACTTATCTAATTTAGAATACCGTTTCTTTAGATGCAATAATAGACATGCAATAATAAACTCAAAAATAAATTAAATCATACAACGCTACGTTCGGAAACATTCGAGAGCTTCTATAAATTGTTTTATATCCTTGTTAATAAATATCCAAATGAACAAAAATAAAATGATACACGGAATCACTCGAATGGTATTTTCGAACGTGCCAGTATAAAAAACATTACAGAAAGATAATTGTGCAAGCTAAAAGTAATACCGTTTTGGGCTAGTATAGTTGCAATAGTTGCACATATGAGCTTGAGTTACGGTTTGAGATTTCTTTGGGAGGAACTTAATAATTTTAGTTTTGTCATCTTCTGCCTCAGATTCAACTGGAGCCTCATTGTCTTCATTGTCTTCAAAATCATATACAGTGAGATCTTGTTCACCTTCTGCTTCTTCTCCGTCAGCGGGTGCAGCAGCAGCAGCTGCTGCTGCTGCTACTGTCGTTGCATCATCTTCCGTAGATTTACTTTCTTTCTCTTCGGTTTCAGGTTGTTGAACTATCAAAACGTAACTAACTTCTCCAGGATTTGTATCGGATGGTACAATCGTGACAGTTTGATATGCATCGCCAGAGTTAATTACAACTTGATTGTTTTCACCGTTGACCTGTCCCTAACATTTATATTTGTGTGTAATTATAGCTGTGTTTTTGCGTTTTGTAAATTACAATCGTTGACAACAATTATAATTTTATCATTACTCACGTCTTCATCACCTTCAGCATTTTCAAGTTCCTCGATTTCTTGAAATTGTTCATCTTGAGTTGCATCACCTTCGTTTTGTACATCAGTCTCTTCTACTTCCTGTATTTGTACCTGTGTCATTACAGGCGGTTCGTCACTATTTGCCTGGTAATAATATTGACCAGACTGATCGACGAAGTATGTCCCACCCTCTTCTCCACCAGATAATCCTTCCACTTGTTGCACTGTATAATAAAAATATACAAAGAACATGTATACAGATATATAGATAAAACAAATCTTTCCAATGCTTTGTTTGTGAGCTAAACGATTTGATCTCTCCATTGTTTTATTGAGTAAGATAAAGAAAGTAAAAAAGAATAGTAGCAGCCAATTATTAAGCAGAGCCCTTTTTATTTTTTCTCTCTGTTTTACTCAATAAAATGACAGAGAGGTGAAAACATAGTTGAAATGCAAAGAGTTGGACAAAAGCCATATTTCTATACATATATGTACATATATATATATATATATATATATGTATATATATATACACACGTATATATTATATATACACACACGTGTATGTACATATATGTATACATATATGTATAATTATTACCGTTTTAATTTACCACCTCCAAAAATTTTTTTTTATTTTAGAAAAAATATTTTAAACCAAGTGGAATGGTTTCAAGGAAGATGTTTAGTCATATTGTTTTTCTTCTAAGTGGTAGCACCAAGAATAAATAAAGATTACCTCCACCATTTTTAATGAAATAATGATTTTTTTACATAGTGATTCCTCTTATTATAGTGCATATAAAGATATTAAAGTAGAAATATCAAAAAATCAATAGTTTATAAAATATTTTGTATTCTATTCTAGCACATGTTAACATAAAATATTAAATATTTCGTAAATTTTGGTTTTTTGTCTCTACTTAATACTTCTCTTAACACTCTTAATACTTCCATATGGAGAATAATTAAAGCAATCGTACTATTTAAAAACAAATCACATAATTTTATTTCAAAAAGTAGCGTTGACCATCATATCTCTTTTTGATTCATCCATTTAGAACAAAAACATGACCAAAATGCGTCAACCTTGAAATCGTTCCATTTTGTTTAAATCGTTTCTTCTAAAATCAAAATTTTTTGGGGATGATAAATTATATGTATATACATATATTTTAAAATCTTTAGTTCATGTTATATATACTATAGGTTCTCAATATTGGCAATGTATTTTGAAACAGACCTAAGAGATAGAATATTGAACAATACAATATAAATATGTATTTATAAAAAAAAACTGCTATGAGATACTAACATTGTACATGTTGCAACTGTTCGCCTTGTCCACCCTCAATCTCTTTATTAAATGTCTCCAAGTAAGTTTGTATCTCGGTGACAGATTCTTGTCCCTCTTCCAATTTTATAGTAGCTACGTTACTCATGATTGAAGCATACAGCTCAAACAATGGTAGCTATGTTCATCAGTCTGAAACATTATATCATTAATATATATACATTATTGATATAAGTCCAGATAACTTAGAAATATGTGTGTTGAGTTGTTACTACTACTGTAAATATAATCTCTCTAATATCAATAACACCTTTACATCAACAATTCTAAAAATAAGCATAAAGCCATGTTGAATATGCACTCTATACGAATTGTAAATTCACATTTTTCTCACAAATTTCTCTTCACACACGCCCTATTCTCGTTTATAAGGCAAAACGAGTAATGATTAGTCAAAAAATTTTTAGAACAAAGCAATAATAATTTCCTAATTAAATTTTACTACTTTTCATTAGTCACCGAAAGCCAACTTAAAAAGTCGCGAGTCTACATTGCGAGGAAGGGAAACACGAGCGAGAGAGATTAGAAAATAAACCTGACCGTCATTGAAACCGAAAACATCTTTGTAGGTCAGGATGCGGGCTGTCGTTCCTCTCGGAGCGTCGCCCGAGGATACGACGAGCGAGTAGCAATTTCGACGGCGGGCATCGCCGTGATGAAATTAAACAAGAGGAATCGATAATACGACGGGGAAGAGAAATATGTGGTGCGCCGAGGGGCCGGAGCTCGTTGAGCGAAGACGAACATCCCGGTTGTCGCGTCGCCCGCGACGACGGCGGGGCGCTCGCTTCTCGGCGTGTCTCGACGCGCGCGATAATCAAGGGGGCAACGTGCGCCGCGGCTGAAGCCGAGCGAGCGCGCCATGACGGGCAACGCCAGCGAGGCGAGGCGAGGCGAGAAAGGAACGGGTGAGCAACGCCGTGGTGACGCGGGCGGGTACCTGGGGGAACACCGTATTTCACGGACTCTCGTAAAACACACGGCGGGGGCCCCACGAGGTCGCGCATTCTGTCGGGGAGCTTTTAAGACAAACATGGGTGCTTTCGATTTCAGGACACAGGGGGCATTAACGACAAAAATTTCAGAAAATTATCACCGTCGGCGCTGTCATCAATATGGAGGACACCGTGCGACGATGCCGCCGTGCCGTTGCGCCGCGTGCCACCAGGAACCGAGGGGTCGCCCGGCACGTCCCGGGACCGTCCGCCAGCTCGAATATCGTGGAAACTCACCAAATGTCGCCGTAGAACACGATTGTCGACGCTATTCGGGCCGATGGGTCGATATAAGGCCACCAAATATACACGTAAACCCACGATCGTCGCGTGAGGGCGTTGTATAAGAGCAAATATGGCCGATCGAACTGCGACGGTTCAAATGCTGCGCTGTGCTGCGCGTTGGCAGCTGCGCACTAGGCCACGTCACGCGTCACGCTCGCGTGTTTATACGCCGACCAACGCCGATCGTGATTGTTCCTTTCTGACATCTAGAAATTCGAGAATCCGGAAGGTACGACCTACGACGTCGATCCTTCGTGAGGCTCGAATGAGGCTCTAGAATTCTTCAGTTGCAATTATTTCAAATCCATTTAAGCGAATTTCTACCATGCAATATCTACGTGCGAAAAAAAAATGATACGTTGCGCGTTGAACGCTAAGAATAGCCATGTTGCTGCGCTGCTCTTTGTATCGGGCACACAATCGTAAAGTTCTTTATGGTTAATATAATGTATTTTTTATATATTAATTTTGTAATATGTTTTTTTTTATATGAGAGTCGATTTAAATAAGGTTTCATCTTATCCAATTTTAATCGCACATTATTTATCATACATGCGAAACGCATTTACACGCGTTCCACGCACCTAAGCTGACATGGCAACCAATCAACTTTCCGCTTTTTCCGGAAAGGGCGATGTGTAAAAGGAGGCGATTGGCTATCGCGTCCACTTCTTATTGTGCAGGATTGATTGGTTGATTTTTCTATGCGTTCGCATATTTCGCATCGTGCAAGCCTGTCTGGACAGACCTTAAAAGCCATTTGACAAACGGAAATTGCGCGAAACTCGGATTACCATTAATTCGTATATGTACGTACGTAGTTATTTCCATTTCTACCAATGTAGATTAGCTGTAATCTAACTTTTTATCTTTTTCTAATTTTAAGAATTAAAAAAAGATGAAGAGTAAATTAAATCGATATTAAAATTAATCTACATTGTGAAAATGGATATTAATTGCCCGTTATTTTTTTTTCACAAGAAACTACTCATATTTCTAACTCTAATGTATCGTCGTGTCAAAAGATCATGCTTCGTGCACTCGATGCTAATTTGTTGCAATATACTGATCGAAATTACTACTACTGAATGAAATTATAAAAAGAAATGAAGCATATAGAAGCATAGAGTCGTTGCAGGTGTGAGTGATTAGTGAACTCTTCCACACAATTATATATTTTATGTATTTTCAAAATAATTTAATTATGGAATCATGTACAAGCCACATTAAAGCCATAACTAATACAACAGTATAAAGAAAATAAAATCATTAATGATAGAGAGATATATATATATACAAAAATTTGCGCGTATACATATGCTAATCTACATTCAAGTTTAATACAATAAGGATATTTCAGAATATGTATAAAAATAGCAGTTTTAATATAGTTTTACAATATACTGTACTTCCTCAAACCTTGTATTACAAAACACCACGTGGTAACTTATTAGATGACAATTACACATATGTATATATATATATAATGTATAAAAAATTAACGAGATATAAAATTAATTTAGAGAAATTACAAATAAACATTTATAGATCTTTTTTTGGAAGAACAGAGAAAACGTATAAAAACTTTAACATGTTAAATATTGTATAATATAAGATTTCTTATTTTTACATGATTGTAGATTCAATTTAAAGATTTTCTAAATATTTTTCTATAATATATCAAAGTTGTTAGTATTACAAACATGTGTTTTAAAGTATGTCTTAAGTATCACGAGGAATCCGGCAGGATTTTTGCTGATCGATCAAATTTTTAATATCCACTTGTAAAACATAACCCATGAATATTGCCATTAAAATCGTCAATGTTATCGAAACTAGAAGCATATATTTTACAATAACGATTTCACTGTATATGTTATTATTATGTTTTTCTAAATGG
>NW_017296691.1:994131-1009801 GCF_001594075.2 Trachymyrmex cornetzi | reverse complement strand
ATATATATATATATATATATAACATAATATAAAAACAGATATATTAAATCAACATTAAATTAATTTACCTTCCAAAGTAAATTCAGTTCCTGCGTTGTAGCAGTGTTTGTACTTTTTAAGGGGAAGCACATGACTAGAAATCGATCGTTGTTTAATAGGCCACGTATATTATAGCCAGATTGTAATACAACCATAACAGTTCTTTGTTCAGATGGTTGCAGAACTCCTGAACTTGGCCGTACTCTAAATTTCTCGGGTGATGTTGTCTTTATCTACAAAATTACCACACCTATGTTAAGCTACATTTCTCAGTTATTAGAATAATCAAACAACAATGTTCATGTACCTTATAAGATAAAGATTTATCACTTGTAATATTCTTAAGTGTAATTGTCCCAGTGACATCATTTCCATCTTTATTAAATGTAATTACTTCTGTGGGCTCTATAGATAACACTGAAGCAAATATAATTTATTTAAATTTAAGTAAACCTTTTATATATTGTAGTGTGATGTAACAAATTTGTATGTAAATTTTATACGTACATTGTTCTTCATTGACCTGGTCTCCAATACTAGTCGAACTTTGCTCCGTAAGTGGTGAATTGTCTACAAAGTGTACCTAAAAAATATATAGAACATGTTTAAAGAAATAATATATTGGACCGAGAGAGAGAGAGATGTTTTAACACTTATAAGTAATTTAATATACATCTTCTACATATTCCATTTTGTTCAATACTTTCTTTTTCGGGATAACTAATTTGAAATAGAAATGATGTTGAAAACAAATCAATGTAGTTAACAAAAGAATAACAGAAAAAAAGAATATAGTGCAATGACAGAAAAGCAGTGAATTTGACACGTCAAGTAAAAGCAATACTTAGTCTTATTCGTTTCACATATAGTTATAGCAATGACATAAGAAAATATATGTAATATATATACCTTTTTATTATCCAGTTTACCATTTAATACGCTATCTCCATTTGTTTGCTCTTCTGAGATGAATTTGAAGATATAATCATTATTACCTCCCCAACATTTCAGTGCATCGTTTGGATTGACATAATCTTTCAATGTGGTTTTGTTAACAAATTTAATTTTCGGAATAGCTTTTGCAGGTAACCATGATTTTATTATTTTAAAAGCTGCATTTAAAACCCAGGGCATTTCCAAAACTATGATATAGTTTAGAAAATTTGGATAATAAGATTTGAATAAACCAATGAGATACTTAATAAGCTCCATATCCATATTAGAAAGTCCAGCATCTACCATGTCAAAGAAAAGTGATATTTGATTTCCATTTTCTTCTCTGAAAGTACAATAAATAAAAAATTACGTCCATAGAGTATATAAGGTGCAGATATATTAATGTCATTTATAATTCTTTGCATAAAAAAAGATAAGGAAACTAATAAGTATACCAATACCTTTCTAATCTTTCGAACCAATAAACTATACATCTCTGAAGCTCGGCAAAATCTTTTACTCCTTTAACATGCAACTTTGACTTAATTACAAAAAGTTTTTTGCCATCTTTATCCTTACTATAGCTAAAGATTACACCATCTTCTAAATAATCTCTCCTCACATTATCCTCGGTGATATCTGTAATTCGATTTAGAATGAAAGAAGAGAAAGAAAGACATTTTGTTTTACATTCTATTAACTTTAATTCTTTCAATATTGAGCACTTTTCATTTCATGAATGAATAATTTAGCGCTGAATACTTTTATTTAATTACTATTAAGGATATTTACAAGCTTACATACTTATCGAAAGAATTAAACTTACATTATATTCAAATTAAGATATATATAGACTTGTCAAAACAACTTATCAATTTTAATCTAAAATGTTAATATCTCATAGAGAATAAAAACTAGCAATGTCAAGCATAAGATTCACAGGCATAGTTTTACCATTTGTTCCAAATTTTCTTCTCCAAGTACAAGTATCCCAAAGCATGTTGAACGCATCCTGTTCGTTAAATTCATGATGTTCCAAAAATCGTTTCAACCAATCATCATTGTTTTTTATCCTGGCTATATCAGCAGCGTGGAAACTTCCTATGAATAATTATTAATCAAATTCAGATAGGAATAGATTCCAGATGAAAAAACAACTACAACTTTCTTTCGCATTTTATGGTTCCGTATAAGTAATTAATATAATAATAGGCAGGAGTTTCAACTCGAGTTTCAATCCATGCCACGTCAAGTGGGCTGCTAATCATTTTTGATTGAATACACGCGACTGAATATGACCTTTGCACATGTTACATGAGCATCATTATGGCACATCAATTAACATTATAATATCAAAAATCATTTCATTGAAAAACAGAGAAGGACCTATAATATATACATACTGGAATCAGGTGGTCCTTCTTCCTCTAATTTTTTGAAAAACTTCTCGCGAAGCTCCGCGATCACTTTCGTTGGTGTTTCCATCTTTCTTTGTCAGGCTAACGACCAGGAGAATGACACTTTGACCGGCGCCGAGAACCTACCATAGACGATAACCAGATGATAATTGTTTATTCACACGCCTAGTCTGTGGCGTCTATACGTGTCGCGTCGCTCTCTGCGGAGCAAAATTCCCTTCTACATATGTCCAAAGTCTGTGCTCACCTCGAAATCCTCGAACCTCGACAGGACAGGTACAGTTCAATTTGTTATGTCTTAAAAGTGAAATAAGGATATCTTCGAGTCTCAAAGAGAAAAGGAGAGAAGTGACCCTGTATTGACTGCACAAACCAAACGAATTTTTCCTGACATCTCATAACAATCTAATCCATGATCTAATTAAGAGATAATTTACAAACGACATCATCGAATTGATGGTATTCCATTTCAAAGTGTCAATCTAACAGATTGCGATAATTAACGTTGCACGATTTAGCAAGCTCGACTAATTTTCCACGCAATTCCTGTGTCATATAATAAAAAAGTAATAATTTATTTGGATAATTTATTCGTTGTAATCGCATACGTCTACGGCTAATAATCCCGAGTGTCATAGGCCGATATTCATACGTAGTTAGTTATTTTTTGTTTTAAGACTGTCTTAAGTAATATCTTTAAATGTTAATACAGTTCTTTGATTAGTTTATGACATTTTAAAATTGTAAAAGAGAAACGCGAATACCGGGGTCATATAGTTCAAACATTTCCGTGATTAATCAGCTGTGAAAAATGATCACAGCTTATCATCAGCTGTTGTAAACGTTATTACAAATATCACCAATTTTATGCGAATCTATGACAATCCCTGACAAAATTGACAATCTTTGAGAAATTATGACTCGATGCTACGTGATGTTTGATTAGAAAGACTGTAAATACGCCATCCTACTGAAAAAAAATATATCACAACGTTACATAATGAAATCATATAATTAAAACATGTAACAAATTGTTCCAAATCAGTGCGTGATTTTTTAAAATAACGTAATTTGAAAAATCACACGATATTAGGAATAATTTTATCCATCATGTGATTTTATAGTTGTCAAATTTTAAAGAATTGAATGATAGAAATAGAAGAAAAAAGAATATATCATGTGATTTTTCAAATAACGTAATTTTAAAAAATCACACTGTTTTTTTGTAACAATCCGTTACATGATTTACGTGTTTTAATCACATGATTTCATCATGCAACTGTGTGACGTGATTTTTTTCAGTAGGGCAGGCATTATCGTATTTGTTATAACGTAATCAAAGTACGCAATCGCGAGTATTCTGTAATATTTATGCAATAATTTCGCTTATTTCTTTCAGAGAATTTGAGACAATAACAATTTGCGACAGAACGAACATGGATGACGAAACATTGAATAGGTAATTGTACAATTTCACCAAACATTATAAATTATTACATTTATGTAATGATTTACAATGTGATATATCTAGGAAAAATTCCTGTTTGGAATGTACAAACAACGACTGGTTTTTATCTTTGCTTTTAATTGAGAAAATTGGACACATTATGAATAAACTTTTAAATATATTAAGTTATAAAAATAATATAAATTTTATTTGGATAGCTTATTTGGAATAAATGTTTTGAAGTTTGCATGAACACTATTATATTTTAATTTTTCGAAAGAATCAGACTCTTAAGAAGCTAATAAGTGAGGTCATTTAACTGTATAAAAGTTATATTGCTGATCTACATTATTAGTGTTGTATATAAATAATAAACAATATAAGTAGAAATTTATAAACACAAAAATATCGCAAGAATAAGAAATCACAAAAATACGACTTTATTTTTTGTTGCGCAATAGCTATTACGAAATATAAATATTTATTTAGGCTAGCAGCAGAAGCTTTACTGGAAGAAGCCAGACTTGGTGCGCGAAGGGCCGAAATAATGGGTCCCAGTGGATGGGTGAAACCTAAAGAAACCGTTAACAAGAGATTCCTCCATTCAACGTTACGAAATGCAGTGATATCAAACAAGCACCGATCTCTGAAGCAAGAAAAAGTAAAAGTTCAACCACGTAAAGACACTGTTAAAAAGTCGTAATGTAGTATTGTTTTTCGCGTATGTATTTATATATGTTTCTCTGGTATACATCTTTAATAATTTCTCATTTCTTGTTAAGAGAGAGGGGAAGAGATGTGCAAAAGATGTTTAAATATTGTTACTAAAGTAAACGACTGTAGTTGTTTTTATTTATTCTATGACAGTACATTCATGTTATAATTAAATATTACATATTTTTGTATGTAATAAAAAAGAATTCTATATAAATATACCAATAAACGATTTAAAATGAATTACTGATCGATTATCAATATTGTACAAAAATATTTCGAATACTCTGCAATTTTCTTTCCTGTCAATATTCAAATATTTTACATATTTTGTTCTTGATTAGGAAGCATATTTTAGATCCTTCAAGCTGCCTTGTGCAAATTTCTAATTATAACTTCCATAAAAGTTCTACGTATAATGAATGTCATACTTTACAGAACTAAAAGACGAAATCTATTGTAATATTTCATACCTAATCTTTACAATCATCATCAGAACTTTTATTAAATGTATAAAGATGAAATTAAGTGTACAAAAATGTTAGACATTCCTATCTCATTATCTTGCATTTCACATCTTTCTTGCGCTTAAATATTTCAATAATGATAATTATAACACCACTGAATAATAACAAGATTTAAAAGCACCAATATCTTTAACAAATATCTGCGGTAGGAGAATGTAATCGTACGCTTCTCTTCCAAGTATAAAATTGCTTACAGTTAGTAATTACTTACAGTTAAAACATTTTGCATTGATAAGTTGCACATATTATATATGGCATCGCTTAGATGTTTGCTTAAAAAAGAAATCAGTAATCACATGTTTGTAGTTGCACATCTCTATCTCATCAGATATTAAATTGATAAGATTCTAATACAGATCGAGATGTCTCTCCATATTAATACAGACAATACTTGTCTATCATTCATGTATATTTATATGGAGAAAAAAAATAATTTCTTATATGCGTAAATTGCATTGCATACAAATCACTCCTCGATGTTAAAATGATAGGATTAGTAATTATGATAGGATATACATATGCATGATGAAATTAAACTGCTTCCACATTTGCAATGATATACAATGATGTGATAGTGTGTACTTAATTGGAAAATTTTTCAAAATTTAGTTGTCAATATGTAAAATTTTTAACTTTAACAATATATTTCGTCACATATGTTTGACAATTTTCAACAATTTTAGTAAATAATAAAATTTGCTAATCAATTTTTATGTTTTTTTCACATATTAATGTCAAATATCTCTTAAATTTGCAATTATGTACAGCAAGCAATAGAAATTTGGTACTTGTACTTTCGCATACACTTCTGCTGTGCAGTATTATTAGTAAATTACGCATAAATTGTCATTTATAAATGATTATTTAATAATAAAAATTATATTTATGATATACTTATATAATGATATATGACAAATGTGAAATGCTCCTATAAAAATTTACTTCTAAATGTGCAATGTCTATAACATAGTCTTGAATTTTGGGCCCGTTATTTTTTCCTATAACCTTTATCTATTAAAATAATTATCTATGAAAAAACTCTGCCTTAAGAAAATTATATTTTAAGCACTAAATTATGTTTATGTTATTAAATTCTTCCATAAGCCAAGAAAAGTTGTCTGGAGCTTACTTATAGACTCCACTTCATTGCGAAGTTTATAATTATTTTGCTCGACAGCGCTACAGGTAATTTAATAAGTTACGCAGATCCATTCTGATGTATTTTCTTTTTTTGTTCTAGCAAATCTTTCATATCGGCAAGTGCTTTTTCGATTTGCTTTGCAAATTTGGCGGCATCCTATAGATATTGAAATAATTTTGTTAGAAGATATCATTACATTACATTACACTTTAATATAAACAACTATATACTATAGATCTATAAAATATATAATTGAGACAATAAAAATATTTACAAAATATAATAAGTATAGAAAGACAATTATAATAATAAAATTAAAAATATTAATTATTTTACCGTTCTTGACGAAGATCGTTTACTGGAAACATGGAAAAATATAAGATCTTCTCCCGCAATTATATAAGAAACTCCGTAGCCATCATCGGCCACAGGACCAAATCCACCACCAGCTGAAATGCATTTAGGATATGTTTTCAAATCTAGTCTCGAAGTTTGGCCGTGTGGAGTTTGCGATGTCGACAACCTCCATGGCTCGCTTAGAACTTCCTACAATAGAATCAGTCATCATGTTTAATAAGATCATATTTAATTAATTATATACGTATATTATATTCATAATAGCGACTCGTAAAATAATTACCTGCAAAAATGGCGAATCTACTTCTAAGTACTTCGATATTACATATAAACAGAACAAGTGCCTATCTATTCCTTTACCACACATAGCATTTTGATAACTTTTTTGATGTTGTGTTGCTGCATCCATTAGCAACTTGACTTTTTCTGTTACCTATATTGGAAGAAAGATCGATTATAAATACACGGAGAAATAAATTTATGTGCTTTTTTTTATTTATTAATTCGCTTTTACCGTTATTGTTTTATCCTCCATTGATTTTACCCATTTAGAAGATTCAATAGTGCACGGTCTGACTGTTTCTGTTCTACCTTCTCGGAATAATCTTGTCATGGAAGCCTCATAAGTTAAATTAAACTTGCCAGCATCACGGTAGTAAGCCAATTGCAACGCCATTTGTATATAGGCGTCTGGTGATATGGAATGAGCTTTCATCAAACCTTTACCATAAGCATCGTGCACATAAACACGTAATTCAACATCATTTAATATACTGTGCGCCACCTTTTGAATTAAAAATCAATTGTTATATAATCGTGATATTTGTTAAATGTAGTACATGTATTATATTTAGATAGAACACGAAATCACTTGTTATTACCTGATAAGATTGTTCAATTACTTCAATACATTTGGCATTTAAATCCCACTGCAATCGAGTTGGAGCTGGAGGTATAAATTCTGGATTGCCTATATTGTGTCCGTCTTTATATCTGAAAATAATATATATTTCTCAAATGATAGAAAATTCTAAGCTATATTTTATTTTATTGAAAGAAATCAATTCATGAAAAAAATCATATTATCATGCATTATTTGAAAAGTAAGGACTTAATTTTCACGATTATATATATCATATTAAATTTTATTTTAAATAACTTCGAGTGGATAAAAGATAAATTAATTCAAGTGGCCTTTACTTTCCAGATAAATTTTATAATATCATGCAAATCTATTAATACATTTTATTGTATGTAACTAATTTTAACTGCAATAACTTTCATTCATTTATTTTAATTAAGCTATAACTTTTTATTTAAAATAAACATTCTTAATTATACATTTATAATACAATAACGATCAAGCAGATGATATTTTGACAGATTAAAAAGCATTACAGGCAAAAATTTACATGTAGAAACGCTTGTAAGCATATAGAAAAATTAATCATTGTATAATGATAATTACAATAAAAGTACAATTATTAGGAATGATATAGATGAATGGTTAGTAATTTGCCCTATTACATTACTCTGTAACAATACACAACAATAAATAACCCCATTACCCGATTTCAATATCAGCAGTTATAATAAATTCCCATAGAGTTCCGAGCACTGGTGCATCAGCCCTAATAAGCATATGAGAAAGAAACATTAAAGACAAGATGCGAAAGAGAAATATGAAAAGCATTCATCATCCGTAATATAAATATCCGGTAGAAATAGGTAATCTCCAGGAAATGTAATATTTAAGAAACTGAAACATAAGCATAGCATGTACCCCACAGAACTTTAAAGATGACTACTGTAAAGAGCATTTCAAGACACTAAAAATTTGTTAAAAGAAATATCTTAAATTAAAAAAAAACATAGATATATGTTGCAATCCAAATTATTTCCATATAGATGTTCTTAACACACAAGAGATAGATAGTAATGTACAACAGTAATCTTACAGAAGCAGAAGAAGAGATGTACATATGCAAAATAAGTAATATTCTATAGGCTATGAATTGTAATTCTTACTGTTTGTTCAGGAACTCCGAACATAATATGTACTCCCACAAGTGTGACATGACTGCAGCATCTGCCCTGCTCATTACTTATCATTATATGCATTGTTTCAATATATACGCATAAATTTTGTATGTAATGTCTTATTTTATATTAATAAAAATATAGGTCTAATTGTGTTTATAGTATAGTGTGCATAACAAATTCGCGCCTTATGTTTGTCTCTATTGAAAATAGGTGCACAATTTTTTTAAATAAATATTTTTTTATAAAGTATATATACTCACCAAGAATGTTCTGCGTTGAAGCCAATCTGTGTAAACAGAAATTATTTTTATAAAACATTGATAACTACTAATGATAATCAATTACATTATTGGGGTACATTGATGTAATATAATCCAATGGGTTATCAACTCATTGGATTGTATTACATTGCATCACATTGGATTGTATCACATTGCAAAGGATCTTAAGCGAGAATCGAAACGTTTGTCTAATCATTGTCAATTAATCGAATAAAGTAATAAATATTATACATATCAATATCTTGTGTCTGGCTCTCAAGGCAATTTTATGTAATTGATTTATTTCACTTGACCTTAATTCTTATTAATTTGTTTAATGATAATCAATTATAACACAAATATGAAGATATAATAAATATATATTACTTACTCTGCCATTATTTCCAATGCATAGTGTAAAAGATTTATCGAACCATCGATCATATCCTTTTCCGTGTAATAGGTTTGTACCGTAACGGTCTAATTTTTCTGGATGTTTCTAATGTACGAAATGAATAAGAATTACATTAATTTGCAAATATGATTAATATTTATATTGTTACAAAATGTTTTTATTTTATTAAATAACATACTGTATCGTATTCATAAGGTACATCGTCCAATGCAACAACAAATGCCGCCTTTTCAATAATATCCAAAGAAGCCTTATTTACACCTTTCGCGAAGAAATCTTTTCTAGCCTGCGCCCAAGCAGTTCTTTCGCCAGCTGTTAAAGCAGCTAATTTCTCCTCTCCTTCCGACGGTGTTGAATTGTCATCCAAAATTTGTTGAATCTGACTGTAAGGTGATATTATAATTAATAATACATGTGTATAAATGTAAAAATATATACCAATAAAACAATAACTTACAGTTCTATCTCGCAGGGTTGAAGAATCCTATTTCGATAATAAATTAAAACTTTGAAATATCTGCCCTTATGATACACTACAATATGTTTAGAATCCTGATAATGCACAATTTTGTCAACTTCAATTCCTGGAATTCGTGTAGTATTGAATACTCTTTCATATTGCCAAGAACACAATGGTACTAATCCTTGAACTAAAATCTGAAAATATACATAACTTTTTAAATATAAGTTTATCTATATGATTATAAACTTGCGTAATACAAAATATCCATTTGCAACTCTTATTTTGTGCTTTATACAATTTTCTCTAAAAAAAATTAATGAAAATACACTGAGAAAAAAATGTTATTAATTCAATTAAAGTCTATATTACGGGCTGTCACTAACATAAGTGACTAATTCATGCGTATATTTTATCAATATAAAGGCTTGATTATTGAAATAATAATTTATGCCTTTTTGTGTCAATAAAAATATACATGAATTAATCACATATGTTAGTGACAGCCCGTAATATAGACTTTAATTGAATCAATAGCATTTTTTTCTCAGTGTAAAGATATTAACATAAAACCGTATGCATTTCCTAAATGTACAAAAATCTCTTCATTTTTAAATATAATAATTATAAATAATTAACAAAAAGAATAACTAACAGGTTCTAATTCTTGACGTTCGATGAGACGTCTATATTGTAAGCAGGAATATATTACAGCTCCAGCTCGGGCGGCTTGCAAGTTCGTGAAATGGGTGAGAATGGCGTCCATCCCGTAGAAATTTGAGTTGACGATTAGAGGTGATCTTCCACGTAAATAAACATATTCTTCCCACCAATCAGATACATAGTTGGTGGCCCACCAAGATTTGAGGAACAGGTAACGCTGCAGCTTGATTCCGATGCCATTCTGGAACTCCTTGGCCAGGTTTTCCATGCGAGCGTAATTCTCATCATCGAGCAACGGTCGTACGCTTTTCAGATACTATTTAAATGTACAATACTTTGATTTTTTTCACTACAATGTTAAAGAGAAATGCCTAGAACTGTTATAGACTAAACTAGATACTAAATTAAAATATTCATTAGACCAGCAATAATTCTGAATTCAATTTACAAATTACAAGAAGTGCGTAGTCATTTCAACACAGAGATCATAAAATACGTTATTGAGCTAACCCGTTCCATAGTCTCAGGTACTGTCGGAAGTGGCAATCGTGGCAATGATCCTTGGAAGCTGTACAGCATGGGTTTATGCCAACCTGAAAATAATTGCACTAGCAACAGCCAGATTTGGGTCAACTTCGATGGCTTGCGACCTTTGCCTCTCGCCTCATACATCCATCCTTTGTACAATAGTAATAGCTTCAGCGTGTATCGAATCGCGTATATGACCGCCAGCCATAGGAACAGCCCAACTACGAAGGAGCCTGCCAGGTGTGCGAGTACTGAGGAACTATTACGAAAAACAATGATTATCAATTACTGCTAATCCGCGTATGTGTAATGAATAGAAATAATTTATAATCGAAATACGGAATTACATAGACTTACCCAGAAATATATGGTGAAACTTTCCCAACGAGGTCATACGGGACCTTGTAACCAGCAAAGTGTATCGCCGTTACTAAAATTACAGTAACCCAAAGACTTGTCAAAGAAGCTGGATAAACGCCGCTTTTCAGATTGTTCTGTGAACAGAATGAATGTAAAAATATAAGTTAATAATATCCATTATTTTATATTAAAAAATATTTTATATTTGTTCAAATATTAGAACGTTCAAATATCAGCGTTTATCAGAATACCGCGACTCACCTGAAACCGAAAAAATCTTTTTTTCCATGACCGTACACCAGAGAGCCAGACCAAGTGGAGTACCTCTCGATCGAAGTTTACGTCCCATCCTTCGTGTGTTATTGAGAAGCTGAATGCTACGGCCGAATGGGCTTCCGCCATCCTGCGTTAGCTTTCCTGTAAAATGTATATGTTGGAATTAGTCCATATTGTATATGAAATAACAATTAACATTTTTTGCTTAATTATAGCCTAGGCTTACATTGCTATTAAACTGGTAAAAAACAAAGTAAGATTTAAATAATGTTAAAACAGATATCGAGATTCTAAACCAGGCCTGTCCGATTTGAGCTCCGGAACCAAAACGCAAAACCATCGACGCAAAAAAATTCAACGTGGATAAGATTTCGGGGACTGTAAAGTGTCGATAAATGTCATTCAGATGCGTATCAACACTTTACGGTCCCCGAAATCATATCCACATTGAATTTTTTTGCGTCAATGGCGTTTTAGTTCCGGAGCTCAAATTAGACAAGCCTGTTATAGACCAAAATAAAAATATCACAATCTACATACGCCAGTCAATATGTTAATTATATAAAAATTAAACTATAGGTTTAATTTTTTTTATTTAAGAGATAAAAAAATTAGTTTTTACTTTTTACTGAATGTAGTAATAAGGTATCACGTTTATTATGTATCACGATTTTTTAAATTCCGAAAAAAAGATTCATTAAGATATGGATTAGACGACAGAGAAAGAGCAACCTCGTCGTGATGAGCTATAAACGATCGCAGCGGTGATAACGATGCAGGGTGAACACAGATGCACCAGTTGACCTTACTTAAAAGCTACAATTGCGTTGCGCACGAGTGTGTGCATGAACGCATTGTATAACGTCGCCAAGCTGATAAATATGGACCATCATATGGCAACGAGTTCGGTATACTTGCAAATTTCGCCATTTATGATATATGTATAGATTTACATATTTTGAAGAGCTCAATATACATATTTGAGTTTCAAAAAAATGCCTGATAGACTGTATTCATTCTAAATCTTCGCATTTATCATTTCTCTCCTCACTGTTCTCAATCTTTTTAGTGAAACTATAAGTTTCATTCAATATTTCTAAAGTTTTTTAATTCTCATGTTTTATGTACATCTAGTTACAATATAATATCTGTAATATATGTATATCTGGTTACAATATCAAGCGAAAAATTAAGCGAATTTTTTTCTTGCAATATCTTGTAACATCTTACAAATTTATTTCTTCACATGTATATTTCAAGGATATAAACATATCAAAAACTGTCAGTATATTAATAGGTAGCTATAAATCTTGTTATATAACATCTATTTTCTAATTATATTTATTACAAAAATATTCACTAATGTAAGATAATGAGACAATCAATTTTTAGTACAATTTATTAATGTGAGTGCGAGTAGTATTATATGAAAAGAAATAATTTTTTTTGCAGATATGACAAGCGAAAAATTCATATTCTCAATTTTGACATCAATTTAATAGATCGAAGAAAACACGTTTTCTTGCAAGAGCCTTAAAATAAAAGGAAAAAGCTATAATTAAAATTATAATTCAGAATGCAAGGATATCAAAATATGCAAAAGTAAAATGTTAATCATACTCAATATATCGTATATCAATTAGTTAAATCAGTGACGTATGTGATTAACAAATAACATTCTGAAAAATATTGATATCTGTGAACTTCTATTATAATTAATAATTTATATTAATTTATCAAACTTTTAATTTGTAGATTAATTTGATGTTATTTGGTGACAAGACATCATAAAATCGTCTACTTTAAAATAAATATATACTCTATTATATAAAAGTTTTTCATTTTTTAGTAAATTAATATTATTTTAGACTTTCCGTTGTTGCGAAGTGAAAGTTCTGCGCGAAAAATTCGTAAAAATATACATAAACATATATTCTGGGTCACAGAACATGTATATATAATGCAAAGCATTTAAAAAGATTAGAGAATATTACGTGAATCGAGGATGTTGAGAGCCGAGGATGGTCTTCTCCCGTGTTACGATATATTTTGGTGCGTTACAAAAACCGTACTGTATGCGAGATAGAAAGTCCGTCTGCATTTCACTCAATTTTCACTCGAGTCATGATGAAAAGGAATATCGAGAGAATAGGAGGAGAGAACATCGATGATGGCTTCTGACCGATACAAGATTCATAATTAATTTAATGATAAAATCTGTACGCGCACGTTAAGCATATAAGCTACAAATACAAAAATATTAGCAAATATGTCACTTAGAGGGAAAATAAATTAACGACAATTCGCGAGGATGTTCGAACATACGTATGTGGACAGCCCGTCACGCTTTCAAATCAGAGATTTTTTAGCGACAATCATTTTCCTCTTGATTTCATCAGAAAAACCAGTTTATTATCAATGAACAAATATCAAATATTGTGTGTTGTTTAACAAAAGTTATGTAATGCCTTCTTTTCAAATTTTGTACGTAACTCTGGAAAAATAATTGAATTATTGTTAGAAATTTATTGTTAGGAATATCCACAGTAAATATACGTTCTCTAAAAATAATGAAAAATGATGAGATATTTCGTAGAAAAAAATGAACTAATACAACATTATACATTCGTATACTTTTATGCAATGCTTGTACAACTTTTGTACATGAGTGATAACTAGACTGCGGAACTTTATGCAAAATACTTAACTGAATATTAACTATCGGACAGTTTTAGCAGTCAATCGTTGTTCGTTAAAGAGTTATTAAAAGGTGAATTAAAAAGATTGGGATTGCCATCTGTAAATTTACAAAATTGCAAAATATGCATTTTATGCAAAACATTCAGTTAAGTATTTTGCATAAACTTCCGCAGTCTAGTGATAACCTTGTACAAATATTGTCTAATCTTTTCTTATAATTTTACGTAATGCTGTAATACGACTTTTGTATGTAAGTGTTAATTTCATACAAATATTATCTAATCTTTTTTTGAACAATTTTATGCAATGCTATATATACGACTTTTTTATATAAATGATAACTTCAACGTACAAATATATATATATTATATTTAATCCTTTTCAGAGGAAAAATATTAAAAAAAGTCAACGCGAAGAAATCATCCTCGGTTCATAGGTTATCACTGCCCCCACACAATTCGCAGGTATATAGTAACTATACCCATTTGTGAATGTGACTAATAACCTTGGACTTTGAACAATGACTCGTCCGGTTAGAAGAGCTCTATATAAATTTAACGAATAATTGCGCACGTTCTCTTGACGCGTTCAGATCTAACCACTTACAAAAATATTTGAAAGTATGTTTGCGATAACTAATCAGTTCGACAATCTTAATAAAGATGTGGTAATCAGCCTGCATTTGTTCTTGGTAGGCGTAGATCAACTTAACGATTTTATTGGGCGCCTGTTATCATAACTCTTCAGAATACAATAGTCGTTCTTCAAATGTTAAACTAATAATTTTTTTTTATAAATCGCAGATAGAAGAAAAATAACATTCTTGAAAGGTTTTAATCACTTTTTATGCATTCTTTTAAACCAAAAAATTATATCTGATGACTGTATGTATGTTGGTATCATCTAGATCTAATCAGAATCTGGATACGAGCCGCATTTTGTATGCAAGGCCTTCAGTTTTAGCAAAATTACAAAAAAAGAACATACATTTACTTACTTATTTCTTTTTCTTTTTATTCTCTCTCTCCTCCCCCCCCCCTCTCTCTCTCTCTCTCTCTCTCTTTCTCTCAGAAATTATTAAAAATGACGGACCAATCGAAAGTGGCTGTTTTCTATCTTGACTCTGATTAGAAGGTCTCTACATGTCATTATAGTGGCAAATAAATTACATTGAGCAAGCTCCACGCCGTATTATAGGTCATGAGCATTTCATTTGTCTGTGACATATATGTGTATTCCATTGACCTAACATATTTAATTGGTTTATAAAATTTTTCATAAAACTATAAAAGATATCAGGGAAGACAAAATCGACTGTTAATTAACAATAATTAACGCTTCAAAATCAATGATAAATGCAGTTATGTGGAAATATACATAACGTTT
>NW_017296691.1:974512-994107 GCF_001594075.2 Trachymyrmex cornetzi | reverse complement strand
CTCTCTGCTAGACAGATTTACATAACAGATAATAGAAATTTGAAAGTAAAATTACTCAATGAATAAATATAGTTTTTAAACAAAACTAAATTAAGTCTACGTAATTATAAAATTTCATACAATGTTATACAACATAAATTAAACCATCAGGTAGTAGATTAAATTTAAATTGCCCAAGGTTTCACAACTACAAATATAACTCATTGTTCATTTCTAAGGTAAATGACTATTATATACAGGATGCTTTCCATTTAGTGACACAAGTCGATACAAATGTTGTTCTATCTTTCTTTACATTTCATGAGTGATAGTGACAGAACGATATTTATCATTAAATGGAAGGCACTCTATAAAAAGAAACTATTCTGAGGAAATATATATAATATATCAAACATACGTTATAAAATGAAAAATATATTTGAAGCGCTCGTAGACTGATATATTCATAGTCCATTATTATTTTTTCAAAACTGTCTTAAATAATATCTTAAGCTGCTAATACGGTTCTGTGATTGGTTTATAAAAAATATCTTAAAACTATATTTAAGATTATCTTAAATATAAGAATCGACTATGAATATATCATTCTACGAGCGCTTCAAATATATTTTTTATTTTACAACGTTTGATGTATTACATATATATTTCCTCAGAATAGTTATCGGCCAATAGTTGGACATTTGAAGATTGGCAAATGTTACTATTGCGCGCGAAATTCTATATTACATCATGACTATTGGGAGCTACATAAAGATGTGCCTCATTATTGTGTTATCTCCGTCATTATGGTAGTACGAAGGGTAAAGATAACAATTAGTCTCAATAATGAATATCATGAAATACGCTCATATACAAAAACAAACTTACGTAGACACGTTCAAATTTATCATGAGTTATTGCGTCAAGGATCGCTAAGGAATCGTGTATAATGTTTTTTGAAATGTACAAAGAGAGTACCAAATTAATAATAATTTTAATAGTCAAACAAGTCTATAGAAATTTAATTTCCATGTTAATACAAATCACGTATAGCGAATCTCTCTCTCTCTCTCTCTCTCTCTCTCTCTCTCTCTCTCAAATCGTAGACATAAACAATCACCTATCGTATAACCCCGATAAACAAAAAGGATTATATAAATCAGAAACAGTCAAGTTCAGATCCTATTTACTCGATAAGCGCATTATTCAAATAATCTGATTTACTTTTTAAGCCTATTCTCATCCGTTGTCTTATCTATAGATAATATATTATATACTACACATACATGCACACACACACACGCGCGCGCGCGCGCGCACACACACACGCACACACATGTATATATGATACCTACATATAAATTGAATCTTTACGATAGATTTATTTTTTCCAAAAAAAATGCGATACACGATCTTATATATATGTATATAAATGTAATCATGTATACATATTTTTGACAAAAAAATAAATCCAAAATTAAAATTAAATTTTTTAATAAATTTTAAAATATATATCAATCAGATCTGAATAACATCTGCCATTTTCAGATGCACAATTTTAAACATTTTGAGCTTAAGGTATCTGCTTGATTTTTTGATGTCTGAATGTTTTTACTATCTATAAAAATATTTAAATTAAAGAAAGAACTCTCACCAGCAAAAAAAGTGATTGTTAGTGGAAATAAATTATGTTACTCATGCTTTTTCTTTCCAAATTTTATACTTCTGCTGCTATAAATTTTCATGGTTTTAAAAAGTAATTCTTTAAATGTGTATTATTGAGCACAGTATCTGAAAGATCATTATAGTATATGTATATATTTTTATACATTATAATACTTTTATGAGCAAAGATGTTAAAGAATTTCTCTATGTTACTTACAATAAAAAATAAAATTAATCATAAATGACAGTTTGTACTTTCATCGTATAGCATTCTTCATTATTTGATCGAGTATGCAATAAGCAATATTATCGCAACATGACTTATTATTGAACTTTACTCGATGATACTAAACATCTATTACTTGATACAGAGTGACATTTTGATCATACACGTCAATTTCTTTAAACTAACTTTTCTTGATGTAAACTGCATCACTAAGTTAACGAGAAATTTGTTAGTAGCAAGATAAAAATCGTTAGCACAATCTTGAATGATCTTTGGTCTGCTGAATTAATTATGCGCGATTTTTTTACCATGTGCCGCAGCCTAATATAAATTTTGAATTAGAGTGAAAAGGCTCGTATGATTGCTAAGCAAATTAAAACAGAGTCTAAAAGTTAGTATTGTATTTATATACATATTTGTATGCATAAATACAGTATAATATTCAAAAAATAAAATTACATATATATAATCAATCAATAAGATATAATAAAATTCAATATACATATAATTCAAACGTTTCGGCTTATAAAGTGTTACAAAGTCGAACCGATAATACATAACGACAATATATTTGACAATCACTTTTTTCGCTGGTGAGCTTTAGTTTAGTTATTTTTATAGATAGTAAAAATATTCAGAAATTAAAAAATCAAGAAGACACCTCAAGCTCAGAATATAAAATTGTGCATCTGAAAATGGCAGGTGTTATTAAGATCTGATTGATTTATATTTTAAAATTTATTATTAGTAATGCATTCGAGCGAGACGAGAAAATACCGATATCGAGATTTGGTCTCGACAAAAACAAATGATACGATTTTCTCATCTTGATGGGTCGATATTCTTGCTTTTCGAGATTCTCGAATTTTATTGCGAGACATTCAAATATCGACTATCTCGTTTCATTTTCGTTTGTAAAAGGCGAAAATGGAATTTTTTTTCGAGACAAGACCGAGACGAGAAAAACAAATGATAGGGTAACTCCGGTATCTACACCTCACCTATCAAAAACTTAATTTATTAAGTATTATTTACTATGTTTAAAATAAACGAACTATATTAGTAAAAACTTTGTAATGTCTACTACGAAAAAAATATTAGAAATCCGAAATATTTAGTTTTCGTATTAAAAAATAAACTTTTTGAAATTTTGCATTTTTGCTATATAGATAATGGGTGGGATATATGGCAGAAATGCAAGGATTTCAACAAACTAAACAAAGAATACGAAAGCAAAGCACTTGTTTTTTGCTATACAACATGCTTTGCTATTCCTTTACACGTATATATCACGAAATAACCACTAGGTCTTTTAAACGTTCTACAGTAATCATTTTTTGTAGACTTTAATTTATGATGATACTTATTACAGTGACAAATCGATTCAAAATAATTTCATTAATATTAACAGTAAGAAACTGAAGTCATAACAATACTAATATAACATAAAAGCTGCATGTAACAGAGTAGTTGCGAGAAAATTACCCCCACTCCTTCTATTTTTTCTGACTTCCGCGGCGTAAATTCCAGCGCAGCGTATATACTGGAGTTACCCTATATGATAGGGCCTGCGCACAATAAAGGAACAAGAATTAGATATAAGATTTCATCCTATCAGAAACCGTGTATTCCGATGTAATCAGTTTCTGATAGGTTAAAATCTTAATATCTAATTCCTGTTCCTCTATTGTGCTCAGGCCCATAATCTCGGAAATGATATTTTTAATGATACGAGAAATTCCGAGACGAGATTCTCGTATCGAAATGCATCACTAATGTATTATAAAAAAATTTAATTTTAATGACGGATTTATTTTTTGCCAAAAATATGTATACATGATTACATATATGTATGAGATCGTTTATCGCATTTTTTTGGAAAAAATAAATCTATCATAAAGTTTGTGCAAGTTTTTCTATCATATATAATATATATACTTTTTATCAAACTTTACTATACAAACAGATATTTCATTTAAGGCACAAAATAAAAAAAATAATAAAAAAACCTACATTAAAAAAAGGATGATTCATACGCTGCTTATTTTACATTGTGTTAATTCGAAGTAAATACATTTCTCGACTCTCAAAAAATCGAAGAAAAAGTTTATATAATTTCATTAATCATGTACAAGCATGATGAATTCATCAGTGATCTATATATTTTATCTAATAAATCACAATGAAAATTGTGCATTATACTTTGATCATTGATAATGTTTGTACAAAAAATAAGCACTGAGATGTAGTATTACTCGTTGACGTCAATTAGTTAGAATTATGATATGCTAATACTGACGTAATAAAGTTTCCGCTTCTACTGTGTTGGTCTTTATGAAAAAAATAATTGCTATCTCATTGTCTTTTATTGACCTAATAAAACTTATAAACATTACTATGTACATATTTATACAGTCAATGACTCAACTGCTTATGTATTAATTAACATTAATATGTTCGTATTGTTGTTAACGTCGCGACGTAAAAAAAATTAAACTAATGCATTATCGTCAATTTCTTATGTCTTACTATAAATCGATATTTTTCAATTTTTTATATAAATAGAAAATAAAAAAAAACTATTTTTTTCCGTACATACCCTTCAACCCGGACATAAAGAATTTGCTGATAAAAGCTCGACGAACGTGAAATATCTTATGTCTGAGAAACTACGTCAAGATATCTTCTTATCGGTGACTTCTGTCTGGATGATAATGCGTAATATTACTAACAGACTTTATCATTTAAATGCGAGATGTACCCATTGCATTTTCAATTGATGAGCGTTAAATATATATGTTTATTTAGTCACGAGTGCCGTGATAAGGACAAATTTTGTAATCATTCAACGCGATGTCTGAAAGAAATTAAGAAATTTTCACAATTTTTTAATACAATCACTTTTCTCCGATATTTGTTTTTCCTTACATAATTTTCTGTTAGTAAGTACTACATAACTTCTAATATTTCAATAATATATGATTAATATGCAATAAAATATATATAATACAGAACAATACAAAATTAACAAAATAATACAATTTTGAAATAATGATTCACTTTTTGTAAACCATTATTTATATTGTTTTTAATCTCCTTAACAGAAACATTTAGCAATACTAATCGCCATTTTTTCTCTATTTTCTATTTATTCCGCATTGCTGTTTTATTTCATTGTAGTATTTTATTTAAAAGAAATATTGTAATTTTTTTTCTCGAAGTCTCAAAAAGAAATACAAAGTCTACGACTAATGGTAATTTAATTATGCTATACACCACACCATACACCACCAGCGCACACACACACACACACACACACACACACACACACACACACACACACACACACACACACACACACACACACACACACACACACACACACACACACACACACACACACACACACACACACACACACACACTTGCATTGCAAATTAAACAATTATATTTTCCGAGGTTGATTAAGGGGGAAAACTCATGTAGAAGGTTGAAAAAAATCGAAATTTTTTTTCATAAATCAATAGTATGTAACATATAAAACAAAATGTTAAAGCCGTAGAAATGAATTCGAAAATTTAAGGCAGCTATACAGCTATTAGTGGTGGCGGCGCGCTGTGCCGAACGGTACCCGCAGGTATAAACACGCGTCGCTCTTCCTGTCAGTTCCTTTGTAGTTGCTCGAAAAGAGCAATAGGCGGTTTTATTACTATATTTTGAAGAAGAAGGATTGATGTACGGACCTGGCATTGCAGATTAAAATAGCTGTAAGTTTCCAAAAAATGTTACTTTTCTGTATCGAAAACTTTAAACGCGTTTTTCTCGAAACAATTTTCCGTAGACCGTAAAATTAAATATAATTATATTCTTTAACATTTATATTCTTTATAAAAAATAAATTCTTTATTCTCTAAAAATATTCTTTATTCACGATGCATAATTTTACATTTATTTTATATAGAAACGCTAATGTTTATTTATTAACTTCCTGTTAGATGTACAAAAATTATATAAATAATATTATAGATGTAGATAATATACTGACAAAAATAACTTAAATTTAAATAAATATTTATTTGAATACTGCCAACTAAACATTTATTTACAATAAATTAATATTTACTTAACAAAAAGAAGTAATTGTTAAATCAAATTAATGTTTCTTGAACTAAATAAATATATTTTTATATTTTTGATAAATATTTATTGTTGGTACTATTATTGAAATTTAGGATATTTTTTTCTCAGTGTAGTGCTGAAATATATTATGTATTTCTGCATAAAATTCAAGTTTAAATACAACATAATGCAGTAAAATATGTAAGATTGTGCATATATTTATATTTCGGTTCACCGTTATTTATAATAATAACATTAATATGTATATATATATATATATATATATGTACGTATGTGTATTAGTATATGCGTAAGATATAGCAAGTTATATCTTGTAAAAAATTAGTTTACATTTTTTTACAACCTCTCTACATTTAAATGAGTGCAGAATAACCATTGACATCAGTCGTGAGTATATGCTGGTAATCAGTGAACGAAGCGTGACATTTCTAACAAATCTTGCTTTAATGTATAAATTCAATGTACATATATGATATTGGAAGATTGGAACTGACATGAAAATATTAGTATTTTAATTATATAATGCTCACTTTAATTATACAACTTTCTTTCTTTCTCAGTTGAATTTCACTACTTACCCATAATAAATATGCCATTGAGTAATCAATGATTATCCACTGATTCAGATTTAGAGAGATTGGAACCCGTTTCATGCTGGCATATTATAACATATTATTATATAAACGTAAAATGTATTATTACATTCTTAAATTATTCTAAAAAATATCCCTCATATCATTTGTAAACAGCTAAAATGATAAAAATAAAAACATTTATTTAGCAATACAACTAAATTTTACAAATAGATTTTTAAAAAAATAAAATGAAGAAGACAAAGTCTCTTTTATTTATATACAATTCATATTTAACGTTAAATGGGAGGGAACGTTTATGTTTGTTTATATGCATCATAGTCTAAGAAATAATTTTTTTATCACAACAAAAATATTGATATCATACTTAACTCGATCGTTATTTAAAACACTTACTTTTATTACGTACGATGTTTGAGATACATAAATGACGTAGCATAATCATTAGTGTTCAACATTAAATATAGAAACGACCTTCGGACCAGCCGCGATCAAGATGCGCGTTAAAATACGCACAACCCAGTGACGGATATTATTTCCTACAACCTCATTCCTTATCAAAGAGTAGCAATACGTAACGATTACCTCTCCATTCACAAGTTTATTCCAAATTTATCTTGCCGGCGTGACGACCTCGAAATTGCGCGACAGAAAAACAAATCATAAACATCCACTTTCAACGTACACGCCTAATTTATTGGGCGATTTGTTCATGATTTTAATAACTCAATTCAAGTCACTTGAGCACTCAGTATATCGGAATAAAATATATCACATATGCGCATTTTTAATTATCTGAGCACATTAGTTAACAAGAACGCAACGATGGAACGTGTGTATTTTTATTTATCTTATTCCAACGCAGATTCACTTCGCGAATTAATTTATTGTCGAAACCATGATACAAATATTTTGCGAGCGATTCCTAATAGTGCGAGCGATTCCTAATAGTGCGCGCGATTCCTAATAGTGAGACGATTACTTATATAATCTATATTTTATAAAAAAATGCGATGTAATTTCCGCCGGAACTATTACGATCCACCGGAAATTTAATGGGTAAACTGATCTGCAAGACCACTAAAGCGAGGCAGTTCATGAAAAACTTTGCATAAAAACAATTCATCACAGTGAAATTTTGAACTATATTAACTATTTACCCCCCAGTTCATTTTTAGATTGCGATAATACTCAAATAGTCATAATAAGAAAATAAATTTTAAATCTATGATTAAATATTTTAGAATCTTACAATTTAAAATTTATTTAAAATTTTAAATCCGTATTTATAAATACGTTTCCACCGTATTTATAAATACGGTGTTGAACAGTACATTCGGAATAACATTCGGAATTATTCAAGCAAGAAAGCTTAAGCAATTCAAATTTCTATTTGAACTCTTTTAGATCTTCGGAGACAGTAATTTGCGTTATAAATTGAACTGAGATAAAAAAAGTATCAATTTAGATATACATGATTGTATATCATCGTGATAAAATCTATTCACAGTGACGATGAAAATGTACGCTCGCTTATCGCGCATAATATATAATCAACATAACATTGCGCATCTGCGATGTTGCTCGTTCACAGAAACAACATATTTAACATAATTATACTTTGTAATTATACTTGTAATTCACCGCGGAATGTCTTATTGTGTAACGATCTTAAAATCTTCACTCTCTCAAGAATTAAAATAAAATTTCTATTATTTATTGAAAATTGGGACTTAAACAACAAAAACTTTGAATCGAAACAGAAAACTAATGTTTTTCTAAAATGCAATATTAATTTAATCCTTAAATACATGAAAATATATTTAACTGCCGATATGTAAGTATTTTCTTGAGTTGCCTTGTAAACTACTTTGTATTATAAATACACTTTATAAATGAAATGAATGTCAAAATTTTCCCTTTTTTTCTATAATTTATAATATCTTATACTTACTTAATTTATTTTTATTAATTTCCTAGATATTTTATTTTATATTGTGCATATCAATAGAAATTGTCACAAATCATTTCAAAATGAAGCCTTATTACTATATTATTATTTATGTATACTAAATTCGCTCAAAATCGATTATTTTGATGATTAATTCATTAAATATTTATTTACATGGATAACTCGTGCACAAATACGTTATTACTCGAATTTATACATACTGGAAAGTTGATACTGCGTTGTGCATTACCAAATTACTATCTATAATAATCAGTATAGAATTAGCACATATATTTTTGGTCGGTGATCTGAATCACGATTAAATCGAAATGCATTGTATAGTATGGCCTTCAAGCTTATTACACAAGCGGCGAATGGAGGTGTATAAGAGAAGTATGGCGGAGTTACTTTCTACGCGATAACGTAAGACTCTTTGCAATTCTTTGCACCCATCGTACTGTATGATATTTTTCATAGTAGAATTTTGTTAATAGAACGTAACGAAATCATAACGAAAACGTGAATTAAAAATATAATATCATAGTATTGCAAGTGCAGATAATTGCCAGCGTTAATATTAGCATTACGCAAATAACCATGCACAATTAGAAATTTTGCAGTATTCGAAGTAAAATGCCATGTAAATTATAGAGAAATCATGTAGAATATGGAGTATTATTAAGAACACTTCAATATAAATACAAAAAAATTTGTATTTAAATACAAACATAGCTACTACGTAATTTCTTTATAAAAATACAATATATCTTAATATTAATCAATTATCAATATTAATCAATATATCTTATATTTTTTTAGTTATCAAAATATTAGTGAAAAAAATTTACAGTTCCGAAACAAAATTTAATTTTGAAAGCACCTGTCTAAGAATTCCACATTGTAACTGGTATTTCAGCACTTTTGCTGCTACATTGGACTTTGACCGTCGCATGGATGTGACGCGTGTGTTAATCATGTGAGCGTAGAACCAGACTCCGTCGTACTTCACTTGGAAAGATGTGGTTTTAGTGCAGGCATATAACTGAGTACTCATCATAAGTTCCATGCATGGAACAAATCGGAATGGATTCTAGTCAGAATTATTCAATTATTCCCTCGATTTTTATGTGCTTTCTAGAGAAAACGGATTAATTCCGATTGGAATCCATTCCAAATAATTTCATAATAACTACACAATACGTTATAATACAAGTTATAAGAAATCATGGAAAAAGTTGATAGAATTTAATCATCATATAATTACTTTTTTTTGTACATCTATCTCAACTGGTTAAAGAGTTGCATTTCGTGCAATCCACTGATCATGTTTATTAAACATATGTTATGTTTATTCTATGAACCACAATACAAAGAGATGATTATATTATAATATATTTCCCCATGATAAATTTATTTAGTCTCTAATAATGATATACACATAAGTTATTTAAGAAAAATGACCTATGACTATAACAGCATTAAAACTGTTATCATTTTAATCATCAATATTATCGTTTTTCAGACTATAATTCAATCGAGTTATAAATTTTCAGTATAAATCGCTAACTTATTTAAATAAATCGCATTAATAATGAAAAGCGCTCAAAATATAATTTGATGTCGTTTATTAATTAATTAGTTTATTAATTATACAATTCATATAAAAATCATATATTTTTACATGAAAAAAAAGATATAGTTCATATAACTAAAAATATTTAGTTGCGAGCAATATAGAAACATCACCCTAGTTATCTTTATGTAATAGGAATGTGTATGGTTAATAATGTGTATGAGTAATACGATTTATTTACTTTGATATGTTAACTACATCAATGTAGTTATAGGTGTGACCTAGATGTGATAACCAAAAATGGCTGCAACATAAGCTAACCTAACCATTGTACTATGGTTCAAGCAACCACATAAATAATTGTTCCATATTTTACTATTTAATCTGGTTGGCATCACCAGATTTCTGTATAGACCAACCATACTGTTTTTTCCGTGTTCCTTTGCTTATGCTATAGCAGTTACATCTTCAAGATATTAAATTAAACAAAGATATTAAATTAAAGCTGTATTGTATTTAAAAAATTATTTAAAAAACATAAAATTTAGTAATTTTTATAATTAATTATAAAATAAGAAACGATTTATGCTATTTTTTACTTAAACCAAGATAGCGATTTACACAATTTTTTACTTAAATCTTATTTATAAAATTATCGTTGATTTTCCGTGGTATGATTGGTATCGATCGGTACCTTCGGTATTTTTTATGTCAGAATTTTTTTTACATTTTTATTCAGACTATAATTCAATCAATCAGATCAAAGTATTATTTTTGTTTTCATTTTATCATTCGATTAAATGTTAATCAATTTTTTAGTCTTTTGTTATTATAAAAGGTAAAAAATTAATGAAATATAGATGTACGAAACGTACAGTATTATATATAATTTGTTGCACATAGCTAAAACAGAAACGTTTCGTAATACTGGGCGAAAAATAACTTGCTGCTACACGAAGCTGATTATTTTTAACCGTGGATTTTCATTTGGCATATTTATTTAGAATAAAATGAAATGTTTACATTAAATTAAATATTATAAGTAAACGCCAATTCTCAAAAATTAATAAAAGACAATAATATATAATCAATCTGGAACATTGAAGTTGCACAAAATAAAAAATTATTTTAAAAAATATTAAACGAACGACATATAAAATAACTCAAAATAGCCTTTAAAATTCAATTAAAGTCACATTTCTTTAACACTGGGCATAATTATGATCTATTCAGTAGGTTAATGTTCATGCGTATAAATAACAACAGTAAAATCACATGTCAAAGAGTTTTCTAATTATAATGATATTTCAAAGAATATATCATTAATCATATTAACATTAATCATATTAACAAGAGTAACTTTTTGTAACATGCAAGCTTCCGTGAGATTTTTAATAAACTAAAATAATTGTCTTTCTACTAGTAACGTTTTTATACCTAATACGTCAACGATTATACAGAATGTCCCCAACATACGGCCCCACTCATCT
Organism: Trachymyrmex cornetzi; assembly: GCF_001594075.2. Taxonomy (NCBI): domain Eukaryota; kingdom Metazoa; phylum Arthropoda; class Insecta; order Hymenoptera; family Formicidae; genus Trachymyrmex; species Trachymyrmex cornetzi. The sequence goes on along the minus strand of NW_017296691.1, from coordinate 982,490 downwards.
TGAGCAGATAGAGCGGACTAAACTGAATCGAAAAGTCCTCTACCATTTTGCAATTTTCGCAATAGTTAACAAGATATTAATTACTAAAAATTGCAAAATATTGGTCTTGAATAATTTTTTACTCAAATACTATCAACTTTACAGAAAAACTGCAAGAGACAAAAATAATTTATTTTCTTCTCATAAAGTTCTGAGAATTTTTTCAGAATTTATTATCAACTTTTTAGTACTGCATTTTCTTATTTTTACCAACGTGAGAAAATACAGTATTAGAAAATTCTGAAAAAATTCTCAGAACTTTATGAGAAGAAAATAAATGATTTTTGTCTCTTGCAGTTTTTCTGTAAAGTTGATAGTATTTGCGTAAAAAATTATTCAAGACTAATATTTTGCAATTTTTAGTAATTAATATCTTGTTAAACTATTGCAAAAATTGCAAAATGGTAAAGGACTTTTCGACTCAGTTTAGTCCGCTCTACCTGTTCAAGACGAGTGGGGCCGTATGTTGGGGACACCCTGTATATGTATTTTATACTTTGTTTTACGTAACGTCAATAAGTAAGTCAATTTAAAGTATCTATATATCCTTGACATTTAATTGGTATCTGGAACGCAAATAATCATAATGTATGGAAGAAAATAGGATTCGTATGAAAATTATAGAATAAGTTCGAGATAAATATATTTCAAAGAAAGAACTTGCATGTAAAATCTATAATTGTAGGATGTTCCACTATTTTCTACACGCGAATTTCTACACTATACATTGATAATGCCTACTATATATTTATCGTCATCTTTTATCATGAAAAGGCATTTTTTCCAAGCGTGCTAAGGTTTAAAAAAGTGAACATCCAAGTTTTGGATGTAATAGCTATTTCATTAAAATTCAATATTAATGATTATTGCAAAATATAAAACGCACAATGTTTTTTTTTATTATTAATAATTAATATATAATAAAATAAAATTATTATTATTTTAAAAACTAATATATTAATTATTAAAAATTGAATATATCCGAAAACTTTGTTGCCTAAAAGCTTTAAATAAGAAAATTTACAGTTGCTATCTGTATCCTTTAAATAAATATCCAACTTTTTCTAGGTATTATCTATATAATTAATTGCAAAATTCGAACAGTTACTTTTTACATTTAAAAATAAAATTTACAAAATATTTGTTTGTCGTTATAATAAAATTTACTACTATAAATACTTGGACAACTCAATCAAATAAATCGTAAGTACGAAGAAATAATGTTTGAAGGTCGATATCAGTAATTGTCTTGCAATCGCAGAGGGGGAAACTTATGTTGCATTATCATACACACACACATTCCGATATGTTGCAAGCTACTGTCTCAGGCTAAATATTTGCTTAAGCAAGATTCAACACAACATATTCTATAAAAATTCTGTAGATATTAAATACCTAAAATGGTGTGTATTTGCAGTGTACAAGGATCATACCGAAAATAATAAGCAACAATATTTAATAAATTTTAATATTTTCTATTATTGCAACACCAAGTACATTATCTTAATCTACAAACGGTTTTTTACTTTTCTACATAATTTCTTCGAATTTGTTTGCACATCATTCTGGAAGTTTGAAAATTTTCCGGCAATAGAATTCTGTTCCAGCTGTCCGAAGTCAATGACTTCTACTATTTTGTGGATTGTCTTTGGCGTCTGGTAATATTGGCATTTAGTTCTTCACAAAATCAAAAAAATTATCAAAGCGCTAGATCGGAATTGTAGGAAAAATAAGAAAGAGTTTCTTATCCCATTTTCTAAATTTTTCCGAGGTGAAGTGAGTGGGATGCGTCATGTTGCAGATTGCAGAATAATCTTTCTTCTAAGAGAATGTTGATGAAGCCAACATTACGAGACATAGGCAATGTAGTAAACCACTGCCTTCGAACGGAATTCTACCACAAGATAATATTCAAATTACCATAACGGTGGGAAAAATGTGTACAAAAAATAGGAACTATGTAAAAAAATAAAAAAAAGTTTGTAAATTAAGACAACTTGGCTTTTCAATAATGTAAAATCTTAATTAAAAAAAATTGTTGCTTATGACTGTCGGTATGACTTTGTTGACATACTATATTCATTTTTTGACGCTGTAAACGTTATTACACACTGCGCAATTTAACATCTAATCAAGATTAAATTAGACAACTAATATTATGTTATATCATAACAATTATATCACTGCTCAATTTATCTAATTCATCTGCATATTTAAAGATTGTGAATCAAGAATTAAGCATAATTAAATTCATCAAAAAAAAAGTAGAAATTAAAAAATCTCAATGCATAATTATGCCTTATGTAATAAATGTATAATAAAATTTGTATATACTTTAATTACATTAATTACATTAATTAAATGCATTCAGATATTTATTTCAATTTTCTAAAGTAATAAAGACTTTTCAGCTAAATTTCTTTTTACTTCTTCGTTTACGTATGTAACTTTTACTATAATTTTCTCTAATAAATATTACGTTATATCTCTCTTCCTTTTTTTCGTCCGAGTGGCCACCTTATTTAACTACACATGACCGTCTGTCTGGATAGCCACAAAAGTGCAAAATCGCCTTTCGTATGCGTAAACATGCACACGTGTGTCGTTGGTTGCGTTCTAATAAGAAAATCTTGTTTCGAGAGGTGGACTTTGATCTAGAAAAAAAACTAGCGTACGTTTATCACCTCCGGTTCTTTATCTAAAACACCGGTTTTCGACAGATGGAAAAATATCCGGTTCTAACCGCGCTATTTTTTTTTAAATACGGGTTGACAATTTTCTTCTGGTTTTAAAAAGCAGGAGGACCAAATCTGACCATTTTTAAAGAGAGAGGGAGAGAGAGAGAGAGAGAGAGAGAGAGAGAGAGAGAGAGAGAGAGAGAGTAGAGAGAGAGAGAGAGAGAGAGAGAGAGAGAGAGAGATAATATAAAGCACGGCAAGATAGTAGAATCTTCGACAGGATAATCGTCAAAACACTAGTCAAAAGATCGGAAATATAACCGAGGTCTATATCCATTTGGATTATTGTACCTATATGTAAGATATTAAATAAAAAATTCCGTTATGAAAACATAAAAATGTAACTGAATAACTCTTTATTAAGTTGTCAAACGATTCTTTTTCTCTTCCCCCCCCCCCCCCCTCCATATTTTTTGTCTCTTTCGAGGATAATTCACAGAATTAAGAAAATATATATTACAGCTCAATATAAATAAAATTCAATTAGTATACAATAAAAGCTTTTCGAACCTAGCAAGATAAAGTATGCTAAATTAAATTGTTTTATTAACCTTCATGTAAACAATATTTTAAACGTTTCGACCTTTTTTCAACGGTTCTCTTTAGTGAATGTTACATAATTTGCATATTATTACCGTGTATAAATTATTACATATTCCATAAGCGTATAGTGAACTTAATTGAAACATTCCACTCACAAGAGAGAAAAAGAGAGAGATGCTATCTTTCGTAGAATGTCATCATATTATAAACATTTTGATATAACTGACGTAGCTTTATAATGAATTAGCATATTATATCTGTACTTTGCTTTAGTGGAGTAGCTATGACTAATGTGTTTACATTTCAAATGCATAATCAACAGTATTACGTAATAATATATGGATTTCGAGATACATTTCTATCGAATATCGTAGCTTTTGTTTTATCTTCTTTTCTTCGAATCGGTCGAATCCTTCCATGTTGTTTCAAACACGTGTGATTTAAGGCCGCAGCACAGACTTTTGTATAACGCATAATGCATAGTGCATATGCGAATCAACTAATCCGAATCTTTCCTTTCCTCCCATTCTGTGGAAAAGAAGAATTTCGATTGGTTGATTCCTTTATGTACTATGCATTATGCGTTATGCAAGAATCTGTCCTATGGCCATTAGCATACAGAAAAAAATATGGAAATTCATACATAATCAAAGGAAAGCTTAACAAAGCCGAAAGGAAGCTGAATTAGCAAATTCACATTTACAAATATTTAAATTCGAACCTTTATTAAATACGCGTTTTTAAAAACAATTTTCACGCTCTCGAAAGTCTATTAATTCGTCTATTCATTAGTCAAGGATAACACTATCCGACATTGATTTTGCTTTTGGTTTACGAATTATCATTTCTAGAGTATTTCTTGATATACTGAAAACGATGTTGTCCTCAGAATATAACTTACAGAATGACGTTACATTTTCGAAAAAAACTGGGATAATATAGGCCACAAATAACAATTTTGGTCATATTTAGAGTGGTATTGCAGTTAAAAAACTTTTATTTTCCCAATTTTATCTACACTGTCTTAAAATGCTATCTTTTATCTTCAAAATGAACTTTTTTGTTTCTTTTAAGACCAAATTACGGATTTGAAGTACTAGCTATACATAATATGCAATTAACACATTATGTATAGCTAGTAAGTATTATATCTTAATTCACGCGGAATTTTATTTTTACAATTATAATTTACAATTATGATTTGTCTTTCTTGAACTTGGAAGTAATAAAAAAATTGATTATAAAAGAATATTTTAAAAAAGCGTGTAACAAAGGTCACCTCCACATAGTGCACTCTGGAAATACATATTGTAGTTAAATTATCTTCTAGAGATTATCATGCTAATCTCGAAATATCAAATCCAAGAAACACAAATTATGTAACTATAAAAAATAAAAATGCGCACAAATCAATTATAAGATATAACACTAGCTATACATGATATGTCCATTCAAACCCATGTAACTTGGTCTTAAAAAATCGTACAAAACCAAAAGAAATTCATTTTAAAGGTAAAAGATAGCATTTTAAGATAGTGTAGACGAAATTGACAAAATTAAATTCTTTTAAATGCGATGTCGTTCTAAGTATGATAAAAATTATCATTTTTTGCCTATGTTACGTCACTTTCGTGTGACGTGCAGAATATTTCTGAACGTGGATTCAAATTCAGCGATAAAAAATCTTCGAGAAATAATACTCCACAAATTAAAAATAAAAAAAGCTAAATTTTATCGGACAGTGTAATAAAAAGAATTTTTTCTCGTTCAATCTTCAGCTTGAAATTTTGAAATTCTAATTAAATGTCAAAGAATTTAAAATTTCTTTAATAATAAAGTTATTCACTAACACTTTACTAGCTTGAAAATCAATAATGCTAATCTTTAACGTTAACACTGAACTTGTAGGTATGTTGCGTCATCAGTTGATAAGTAATTCTACCTTATACATGTTTTACTGATAAGAACGTATAAATAACTTTGTAGTTTCTCTTTTCGATATTTGATTTAATAATATTAACTTATAATTTAAACGTTCCTATTGCTAGAACAAAAATAAGAAAAAACAGATGAGAAGTAAAATGCTATTCTTCGAGAAATGACAACAAAATGTGCTTTTGTCCAACTTATTAGAGGCTCGATTCGAATTACCGCGAGCAATATGTTGACACATCGTAAATTGTGCAGACGTCAAGATTGAAAGCGATGTACGCGTGACGCTGAAGAGTGCGTTAAACGACAAAATGCTTATTTAAATCGCCGTGAGTCTCGTGAAGTCTCGTATTTCTCTGCATTCGACTCGATGGCTGACATTTTCTACGATGTGTACATGTGGTACAGAACTATGACTGGTGTATATACACCACAAGAACCGTGGAGTCGAAGAAACAACGAATCTGTTCTCTTTAAAATACACTTTCTATGCATTCTTTTCCCATCATCTTCCCTTTCTCGGCCTGCAATCTGTCGTTTCTCGCTAAAATGCGTTGAAAAAAAGTACAATCAGCTATAGAACAGGTCTAACGATGCAACGGTATGTCACTCGGATAATCGGGCAGCACCATATTAAAGTATTTGCCAAACCGAGACAAATGGAAATTCTGCAGTATCAATTTGGTTCTAACGCGTGAAAATTTGCATGGTTCTTTTAAAAGCTTAAAAAAATCTGCCTTTGTAATTTCTTTGTATAACTACACGATAAAAAAGGGCAAATGTCTAGGATGTTAAAAGCCCTCTCCTCAATTGAAAGAAAAACGAACGGAGTTTTTAAAAGTCTGGAAATCTATATACTCTCTAAAACTTTTACAGTGAATCTCACTTTGAAGAGTAAATTCTCCCTGATTGCTTTTCATTTAGTGACTCTAATCAACATAAACATTTCATCTTTTTTAACATTTAAAGAGTAACAAAGATAGAATGATATTTGTGTCGACTTGTGTTACCAAATGAAAACCTACCTACCTAAAGGTAACCAAGAAATTCATGAATGAATTTCATTGATGAATCTGTTGGTAACTTTTAATTTATAAGTAACAATATATTGTTTAAAGGTAACCAAGAAATTCATGAATGAATTTCATTGATGAATCTGTTGGTAACTTTTAATCTATAAGTAACAATATATTATGAAAACGGGCCTTAAAGATTGAAAATTGAGCAACTTATTTTCAAGGCTGACTTAATTTTCACTCCTTACTCTCTAAATTTCTAGGAGTGAAATCTCACTCCAAAAGAATTAAAATACTATTATCAAAAAGAATGCAAATATTCTCTCTTTTTCAACAGTATTTTTATTTTTTTGGAATGAAATTTCGTTCCAAGAGATTCCATACACTTTAAAGAATTTAGAGAGTAACAGAATTCTTCTAAAAATATATGTTTAATTTATTATTATGTATATAACGGTTATTTATTTATTTATTTATTCCAGAGGATATAAAAAAGGTATTATATATATATGTATATTAATAGTGAATTCGATTGGATGCATCCAATGCGCACTAGTGCACATTAAAGTCGTTGTATATAAATTGACATAAAGATATGTGTTTATTATAAACATAAAAACCAGTTTAAATCGTGAAATACTTTATTGTATGGTTAAGTGTATATACATAACTATATATTTTATAATTCTAAGTATTTGCATTTCATTTTCACACTCAGATTAAATCAGTGTATAACGGCTTTAATATGTACCAGTGCTTCCGATCGAATTTACCATAAAAAAAGAGGACAAAAAACTAAATTCTAAAGATAGATACAAAAATAAATATAAATAATTGTATAGGTATTCAATAAGTATTATATATATAGGTATTACATATATAGATAAATATAATTCTATAACCGTGTGATTCACGTCCGTTATTTTAGGACCGTCTTAAGTAATGCTAAAACAGTTCTGTGACTTATACTCAATAATAAGTCATTATAATATAAAAATAATGTCAAAATGACTCCAAAATGATCATTAAAAGTCATTTTTCAATCATTTCCGATTCATTTTAATGTCATTTTGACGTTATTGTGACTTGTTCTGCTTGGGTAACATATCTTAAGATCATGCTTGAGATAGATTTAAAAATAAGAATCGACTATAAATACCAGTTTAAAATTGAAGATAAGAACTAAAGATGGCACACTTTAAGAAGCGATATGTATCGAAGGTGTGTACGTGGAGAATGACTTATCTCAGTATTTTGAGAGATTATCTTTCTGCGTATGTATTATTATTCTATTAGTTTCCTGCTGATGAATATGTATAATACGTTGACCTAACCGTTCTTGGCTAATCAATTGCGTCGCAGAAAAGCATAAAATCACAAGGAAATTCGAATTCCACGCGAGTATATCCAGATGTATATGCTATATATCAATTTCATAGACGAAAAAGCGTGATCCTCCTGATTCAAACGGATGGAGTAATTGCTGCAAAGGTCAAATCCCCATATCCATTTAAATTTATCTTCCCATGAGAAAAGAAAAAGACTAAAGAAAGAACAGAAAAAAATGTGTCCCTGTGAAGAACAGGCGCTCTCTCTCTCTCTCTCTCTCTCTGTCTCTGTCTCTCTCTGTAACATCTGTGTCTGTAAACGGAGAAACTAAAGCTCGCGAGCGATTGGTTGGAGCGCGAAGGCGTGCGGCCGCGCCTCCAA
>NW_017296691.1:905022-974461 GCF_001594075.2 Trachymyrmex cornetzi | reverse complement strand
CTCTCTCTCTCTCTCTCTCTCTCTCTCTCTCTCTCTCTCTCTTTCTTTCCCCGTTCCTCTCTTTCTCCCTACGATTCCTAATAATAGAACAGTCCTGTTATGCGGATGTGATGTGACTTGACTGCATAATACTCACTGACGGAGCGTGTACACGCGTGCTGTTCCTAGGTTTACACTCGTGGAGACGATGGGACGTTGCAGCTGGGCTACCACGAAGTTTTTTGCCTGCGATGAGGTCCGACGCTAGGGAAACCGTCGCACCTAGGTCGAATTTGACGGAACGCACTTTCTGTTACGCGCTACTGTGTTGAATTATCGTTTTCATCCACCGCACCCCATAAAACATGTACATATGAATCAGAACACTACTGCAGATTGCTGCAGACAGTGCGGTCTGACTAGGAACCAGGAGTAGGACTGATCATAGACTTAAGAATCTTGGACTCAACTGACTAACTTGGAGTTGTGTGCGTTGTGGATTCTGGTGGCTTCCCACCACGCTTGGAGCACTTGAACTGACTGAGACCAACTGAAGCGCACGTAACAAAACGGGATGGCAGCGCTGAAGTTACGCACGCGCGATGTATGTACTTTGGTCATCGGTGAATGTTGACTAGTGTCAGAGCTATAGTAGGACATTCTAAATAATCTAGGTTCCGTTCTAGGGGGTGCGTTCAGATTCCCACCAGATTGCTTCTCAGGTATCATGTTATCCTTGTTTAACATTCGGTGAACAATAAGGACAAAATGACACCTCTGCCTCTGGATGGCACTCGGGTGGAAATCTAAACACAACCAGGACCTCCAGGTGATGGAGGAATAAGTCGCGCGCATGCGCGGTAACCAAGATTCCTCGTGGGAAGTCGTAGATTATTTTGGGAAATACGGAAAATAATCTCGTGAAAAATTTGACTCGTTATGGATAATATTATATCAATAATAAAAGTTATATTAAAATTTTATGGCTACTTTCCTTTTAGGCGATACGATCTACACAAGTTCTATTTTTGTTATTCACTGATATCCAACAAGGATAGAACGACGTTTGTGTCGAGTATGTCCTCTAAAAGGAAAATAGCCTATAATAACAAAGTTGATAAATATAATGATACATGCGTGTGTGATATTGTGTTGCAATTTTGTAATGGACTGACCGATCGTACACTGATGTCGCAATTGCATGAGTCTCGTGAAGTTGACGAGAGGTGTCACTACTGTGACGTTAAAGCGACATCACAATAAATGTGCGTTCGATGAGAAACAGACCAGTTCCATGAACACTTGAAGAAAGGCGGAAGTAAGATATGCTAGATAAGTCTAATCTACAAAGAATAAGAACAAAAAGAAGTTGCACCGCGCATTTAATATAAAGTAAGATATCGAACTTACTTGTTTTTTCTATATTCTTTGAAGAAAAACGCTTCGAGAAATATTGTATGTAGGATGTAATTAATTCGATCAGAGATGATATAAAAATATTTTTTATATCAAAAAGTATGTAGGTCGCGAATGTGCAAATAACAGGCTATTTATTATCTCTGTTTTAATCTTGAAAAGTATCACATAACGAAAATACTAAACTAAGGAAATTTATAATATACGTAACTTATTATTATACTATATGTAGTATTTTTATATATTTTTATGTGATATTTTTCAGAATACAGCTTAGTGACCAATCGTTGTAAGTTAGAAGGTACCAAATTTTAATTTTTCGTCGAACTTTACAACGCATCCCGAATTTTGTTTCTAATCAAGAATCTGATTATAAATTGTCCCTTTTTTACGTGTAAAAATAATAAATGTGAAATAAGCCAGTATTCATAATTCGCTCTTATTTCAAGTCTAAGTAATGTCTTCAGACGCTAATATTAACATCTTAAAACATTACTTAATTTAGACGGTCTTGAAATAAGAGCGGACTATTACCGGCCAATAAGTAAAAATAAGTATGAAATATAATTTTCAATAATATGTAAAGAACGTTATGATTTTTTATTTAAAAACCCAGATATTATTCGTAAAATACCTTCAGTAGAAAAATACAATTTTAAAAAATAAAGCGCCATTCCGTAACTTGGCGTAATTTATTTTGTTGTGATCTCATGCGATGTTATCATCTCAAATCAAATCATAAGATGCATGTTAGATCATTTTTTAAAAGTGTAATACTGTATACATCTTTGTTAAAAGGAAGAAGAATATGAAGAAAAAAAAGAAGGAAAGAAAGAGAGAGAGAAAACGAAGATGAGAGAGAAGAGAAAGAGGAAGACAAAAGGAGAAGAATCTCTTTTGCTGCGCTTAATGATGACGATGTCACAACGATAAAAATATTCACTAATCATCAAAGGTGTGTAAAACTGCGTTTATATGTATACGATATTTCAATACATATGCAGCGTACATAGAATATTTTATGTAGAAAAGGAAACGAAAGATTTCTATTGAATAGTAATTTATTACGAACATATATAGTAAACATGTTGACTAAAGCGTCGAGTTGAATGTTGAACATTTGGAATTGAAAATGTTGTTGGATTTGTACGTAAGATAAAAGAATGTAAAAACACATTTTTTATGATTAATTTAAATTAGATTATAATACATATATAGTTTCATGCGACAATTTATTTCTATGCGAGATTTGATTAATATACATTTATGAAAATATTTTATAATCATATACTATTATAAAATATTTATTGTATACATTTTATACATATTTATTATATATATTATTTATATTTTTATACATAAAATGCTTATAGTAATATCTAAAAAAATAATTTAGAATTTTTGGAGAGTCAAAAGACATTATAGTTTCATTATATATAACTAAATATAACTTCTCAAGAAAAGATTCTTTATAGATTTTTAATCATACTATTTGCTTCAAGGATTTTGCTTGAGAGTTAAATAGATAGATAATAACATCGTTCATGCAATACGTTTACATATTCAGCATTGAGAAACAGAATCGGCATTTCCTGAATGCCGAATTAAACGTCGGCGACATGAATCTTTGTAAAGCACTCGTAATATTTAAATCACTATTATCTCTCAATCTCAATAGCGTGGGATCATCCTATTATTTCCTTTTGCAGACACAATATTCTCGGAGAAATCTTTCGATCTATATTCAAAGCGAACAGAGTAAAATGTTTTGTACGCGGAACGCAGATTAAATGGTTCATATCTCATTGATAGTGTAGAATTGTTTCCTCGAATAGAATTAGTAACGGAAATGACGGATTCTGCCGAGCCCTATATTGTCTCTCCACGACTTTCCTGTGAGAACGTCGCGAGAACGGTGAAAGCAAAAGCGGAAATATATTGGCGATAACAATTCTGGGAGAAATGTCTCCGATAAGCGCGAATCGCATTAATCGATAGGAATAGAAATAGAAATTGTTTGTTCCGGCAGTTCGATTTCCTGCGGGCAGCCGGGAATTCATTTCACGCGAAAGAAAAGTAGGTACGACGTTTTGCTAATGCCTGACAATACCGGGACGAGCGTGGGAAACAGATGAGATTCGATTGCGATCTCGTTACTTCTTATTATCTAGTCATTCTTCAGACGCTTAACGTATAATCGTGTGTTTTATAATGAAGTCTCGATCTCTCAAGGTTTCATGGATATAATCCCCTCAGAGAACTTTGTCTTTCTCATCAGAGAAAAGCCTAAGGCCGGAGTCAGACTATGCATTGAAGATTGAGATTGAAAATTGAAGATTGAAATTTAACCAATGAGGACAAAGAAATTTTAGCTCTTTTGTCTTGATTGGTCAAATTTCAACCTTTCAATCTTCGATCTCATTCTTCAATGCGTAGTCTGATTCCGGCCTAAGTCTGATTCTGGCTTTAGGTATGAAGTGGACATATGCGAAATTATCTTGAAGTAACGCGATGATTCTTAATGCGATTCTCATTAGATACAAATTAGGAATCAGATATTTGCGATTTACGAAAATATTTACGGCAAAAATTTGCCCTTGAAATAACGACGTAACGAAAGTATGTTCTATTCAAAATGAACAACCAGAAATTAGGAAGCTACTTATAAATAATGGATTCATATTATCGATCAACAAACGATGCATTATTTTACAAAGAATTTTGTCTTGAAAATGTATAAATACACATATTATGCAATATAAAGAAAATAATACGAGTGTATTTAAACTAGTGGGTTTATAATATTTAGCTTCAGAGAAATTTTTAATTTATAATTAAATTTTATTTTTAAATGATTATACAAATAGACTTTATTTCAGCAGAAATCATAATTAAAACTTATTAATAACTAATATTTAATGTTAATAAATTTTAATCATAATTTTGCTAAAATGAAGTTTGATCATAATGTTAATATCATTTTTTTTAAGTTTTTGCATTAAATATTATGGGAAGAGCAATATCAAGTCAAGTAAAAATTATTTTTATTCAAAAATACTTCATTTTTATAATAGATATAATTTTTCCTGTTATATTACTACATATGTTTTCCATGAAAAAATCTGTTATTATTGCAAGCAATGTTTTAATAATTAAAAAATCAATTAATGATGTCAAATATATCTCACAATCTAAAGGTTCATAGAGAAAATCATAATACAGATTGACCGATCAAACATTTTCAGTTAGGTAATTTATTACTGATCTATTAATTTATTGATTCTGAAATAAAATGAGCTATGTTTACAGTGTTTGCACCTCTGATATTATTATATTTATTATATTTATTACTATATTATTACTGTAATATCTCAATCATTTTCTACAATTATTATTTCGAGTTTGGTGTCATCCGATTGAGAGTGATTTAGATATAGAACATGAGATTGATGCAAGAAAATCTAATTTGCCAAGGAAAATAATTCTTAATCACTCTCGACAATTAAATTGTAGAATTTATTATTTCACGACATACAGAATATTATAACGATGTTTTGTATACGGTATTATTACAAAAGCTCATTTTGTTTCTGTCGATTACTATAGATGGGAGCCGACTCGAGTGAGTACTAAATAGGATAATCCTGCGGTGATTGTCGATTATACTGATTTGGTAACATCGCGGAGATGTAGTCGTATCTTGCGTCTTTCCGTCCGGCACGCAATCACCTGCGACTAATTGTGAGCACGATGATCACGTATCTAATGGTAAATCTCGGGGATGACGTTCCTCTTCGTCGGACCCTTTCCGAGGGGCAGAACTTTCACGGTGCGCTACATTCTTTGAGCATTATCCCGTTTCGATCGATTTGATCGGCGCTCGGTTAATTTAACACGGTGAAACTACTTGCTGCATCGCCGTCGCCTCGAGTGTGTTCCTCTTCGCTAGGCGCCGATTTCGAAGTCAGTGACCAGTACTGCCTGCCTAATATAACACTATAATACCGCTGTCCAAATTAATCGGACGACATCTACGATAATAGAAAATTACAGTTTATGGGGTATTATAAAATAATTCTTCCTTGATTGCGCTATACATGTATAATGAACTTCAATGATAAAGTCTATCGGTACTTGCATAATAATTTATTAAACAAAATTTTTTTACGATTAACTGATATTTTGTTCTACATCTTCTACAGATATTTCAAATTCGAATAAAATTAGTTCAAAATAAAAAAAAGCAATAAGTTAATGAACTTATATTTCTGTTATCTTTTTTTAAATTACAGTTTTATTTTTGCACAGTTTTTTAAATAAAATTTAGAAATTTTTTTTTATCCTGACTTTCTTGTAATACAAAATATTCTTTTATTTATGTATAATTTAAGTCTTCAACTATTTCTATAAAATTATAAAATTGTTTTATTTAATTTTATTATGTATAAAAGCGATATAGGTCATTAATACACTTATTTCTTGTTTTAATACTATCTCGTGACAATTTTTTCATTTTTTAAAATATTTCCTGACGGTTTATAATTTCTGAATTTTTTTCTTGACTTGTAACATAAGATAGACAGAAAAGAAAAATACTGCATAGACGAGAAAGCTATAATCAATATCAATGTAATATTAAGTAACGGTAATGCATTCACTGAAAGATTAAATTATCAGAAAATATTATATCTTTTATGAAGCAAACTTGCTACAAATTAATGTCCTATTTAAGATCTCGTTATGTGGCTCGAAAGAGACTGCGTCATAGCGTAGTAGGCTACAGGTTGATCGAATCTGGTCATTGCACCTTCCCTTCGAAACCTACTTTGGGTAGGTAAGTATCGTGGAAGGGCAGTGAAATTTCTTCACGCGACTTACCTCGCGCATCGATTGCACTTCTCTTTGATGCCGACTAGATCTTGACTCTATTCCCATCGCGCAGAATTTTCAACGAAGCGTGAAAATCGCGTCTCTTTTCGCGTGAGAAGGCCGCTCGCGAAACGAGGCCAAAGGAAATCGGCGACGAAGATCTCGGCGATGACGCGATATCCATCCGGACTTTGACGATCGTCGGAACGGAGAAAGCGATACGTGTCACGTCAATGGTGTACTGTGACTCGTTTGACATCTTTCATACAAATCTTTGCATGTGCTTCTCGACACTTCTCCTATTATGACTCAACATTGTGATGCGACGACATATGTAGATTCTTGAGAATCTTTCGGTTATTGACCTTATCGAGTTTCACTTTATTACTTCGGCTGACTCGACTTGAGATACGAGATACGAGTTACTCGATTTTGAGTGACCAATTTGCTTTCATCTATGTAATTATAGTTCTATTCAATACTCATATACAGTGAAAACAGAAAAATTTAATTGCACGATTGCTTACAATATTAGCTCGATCTTTTACGTGTTCCGACACTTTCAATATTGACAAACTCTTAAGTTTTCTTCTGTACATGTATACTCATTATATATTGGTTCATTATGTTATTCTTAGGCAAACAAATAAGCAAACTATATTTAGAGCATACATATTTTTTTTATTCTTGATGAGAAACATAGTTCAATCAATTATACTAACAAAGATTGTATAACAATATTTTTACATTTTGATCTTAAATTATAGTGTTAATTCTTTTATTAGTAAAATGCAGCATTAAAAGAATTTGGAATTTTTTGCCTAGGATTTAATATTCCAAAACAAAATGTTGCTCCATTCAGCTCAATAATTCCATTAATTTCTTCTAACAATAGAAGCTCATAAAAGACGACCAACACTTTGATAAAATGTGAATACATAAAAAATATACATATAAGAAAAACGAAACATAATCGGAAAGTAGGCATACTATAATTAATGCAATTAGTCTTTCAATTCGACGCTTGTTCATGTTGAGGATTAGAACTGCTTGAAATAATTAGACTTGATTGCTTGAACATTCCTTTATTATCTGTATATTACATATGAAAAAGAGTTTTATATATAATACAAAGGCTGTTCACGAAGGTGGCGACTTGGCTTCTACACTTACGCGTTAAAAAGAAGAGAGACTTCTCTCGTACAGTTATCCGTTTGTTCTCTATGAAAAAATACTGTCTCAGATGAATAAGTTCAGCAACAGGGCAAACTATACGCATTATCTGCCGGGGAATCGAAACCGAGCACGGTAACGGTTTTGCATCTGTTACCTGCATGCTACAGTCTATGCTACGTTAATACCCTGAGGTCTTCTCATCGCGTGAAAACACCGTTTTGCGCCATTGCGCTGTACATGCTGTTCATAGTTATATACTTGACATTGTGTGCTTTGCGAAGCGAACCGCAATTCGGATGATACTTCCGTAAACTTTAATTATACATATTTGAGATTTACAAGGAGAGGCTACGCTCTGCTCTTCACCGATTTTGATTCAACTTGCAGCAATGTTAGAGGAGCCTACCAAATGAACACCTGTAAAGCCGTTCCCGCTCTTGGGCCTTAAAAGCCGAGTAATGAGCATTTAAAAATATACCAAAAATCTGGAAACAGTCTAATATTTCGGAAAGTATGCATTTTTGAGAAAAATGTCTTAGACAAAAGTGTTAGGGTTCAATAAGATGTATTTACTAGTTTTATTGATTTAATCTTGGTAACATCGTCAACCTTGACTTGGCCTTAACGATGCCATCCAAAGTCAAATCAATAAAAATCAGTAAATACATCTTACTAAATCTTACCACTTTTGTCTAAGACATTTTTCTCGAAAATGCATACTTTCCGAGATATTAGACTGTTTCCAGATTTTTGGTATATTTTTAAATGCTCATTACTCTACTTCTAAGGGCTTTACAGGTGTACTTGGTAGGCTCCTCTAATATCGCTGCAATTTTGATCAAAATCGGTGAAGAGCAGAGCGTAGCCTCTCCTTGTTAGTGTGTTATGACGTCAACCAATTTTGTCAGTTTCCTTTTTTTCGTAATGACAGAACAAAAAGTATTTGGAAAACGTCGCAGAGTAGGGCTGCGTTCGAAAACATCACCCGGATGTATCATCTTATCCTTGTTTAACACTGAGTGAACAACAAAGATAATACGATACGCGGGGTGATGTTTCCGAACGCAGCCTAGCATTAGCTTGATTTTCAAAAGCCTTCGAAAGCGTGCCGGTGGAGGCGTGGAGGCGTTCGTCAATGAGGATAAACCCAGAAGAGAAAGCGACGATTCTTGTAGTTCTGTTGTGTCTGACTGGATTCGTAGAATTATGAAAGCGTCAAAGACTTTTTATATACCTTGAATGCACCAACGTCATCTATTCTTAATAGTATCGATTCCTGTACCAAGTAACCGTATAAAACCCAGATGCAGCAATAATATTTATTAGAAATCGATATTGACGCAAGCTATTTATTTTCGAGAGATATAACCAACTTTTGCTACTTCTGGGCTTATTTAGGTCTCAAATTTATGGAGACCGGACGTGAAAGAATTTCGATAATTCAGCTTACAATATTTTTATTCTTGAAACAATTGGGTCATATACGAAGGGTATAATTATGACACACCCACAGTACAGTCTATACGTATGCAGTTTTAAATTAAAATGGTTATTGCACTACGGTTGTTTCGTAAAAATCATTTATAAAAACATTTTCCCAATTAACGTCAACTGAAGTAAAGCAAATTTCTTTTTGCGGATGAAAGTTCACAGACATAAATTTGCTTATGTATGCAAATATTTTTATCTCAAATATATAATACCGAAATCTTTTGGAAATTGACTGCTTTCTAAATTGATCAAGAATTGTAACAATAAATACTGTAGTCCGCTTGAATGACCTTTTAGATGATTTTTGCAGATTTTTTTTGGCAAAAATTTGCCAACTAAGAAGGGTTTAATCGAGATGATTTCAGTGAGAGCGTTCAATTAAGACTGCTCGAATTGAAACTTTTCAACGTCAAATGTAATAAAGATTTGTTTACTTACGACTTGACGAGATCAAGACAATAGTTGCGACAGTGACGAGGTTAATGAGCATTTTCAACGGTTAACAGAAGATACACTTTATACTCTAATTACTAGAGAAAGTACGCAATACGAGAAGATCAACCTTTTCATCTTGAAACCAAACGTGTTATTTGAAGCATGTCATGTTAGCGTAAATATTTAAGTGTCATGCGCACATCGCGATTGTAAAGATGTAGCATTATCTACAGTAAACTTCTCTAACAGATACTTGTAAAATTTGTAAAAGAAAGTAGAAACACGCTTGTTAGAACTTTTTATACATATTCGTTAACCCTTTTATATATCTAATATATTCAACATCTTATGCGTCTAATGTTTAATACCCTAATTATACATTTGAAGATTACTTTACGCAGATTGTTATCCGTATCTTCCTAGAAATTTCTATATTTCACAGTTGCAAAAAATTTCACGCCATACGTTTACACGTACACGATTTCATCATTTTGTCGTTCGGGCATAGTGAAAGCGAAATAAAGGGCACTATTAGATGAAATAGAGATCGAGTGACACCACGTGCATTACAGTGCCTTTATTTTAATGCATTATCGCGATGCAATGCGCACTGATCTGTGCATACTCATTGCAAGTTAGATATCACTATTTAATAGCCATGAAAATTTCACAAAACGCGATGCAACGAAAGCGAATAACCATCAAATGAAGTCAACAAAGGAGATTTTGTAAGAAATAGAGATATTTTATTTTACTCATATTGTGCGAAATGAGCAATTATAATCATAAAAAAGTAGTTACACAATTATTAAAAAACATTTTTGTAATAAATACGTTAATATAATTTTTGTGGCAAGGAAAGATTATAAGAAAAAATGATAACTACACTAAATTGTATAAATAACATATTCTAATAAAATTTTTTGAAAAATTTTAGTAAAATTAGGTTCATTTTATTATTAAGATGATTCATGCAATAGTTTACAATGTTTAATGCGAATAAAACATTAGATGGTTTTTATTTAAAAAATTCAATGCTTGGCATAACAAATTATTTCTTATGCAATCAGGATATAAAATACCTTTGTTTTCATAAAGCTGCAATTTGTAATACAATGCAATCGCGAGTTTACCGGAAGTTTTCTTAACGGAAAATCGTGCCCTTCCTTTTTGCCCATTGAATTAATCGCTATTGAATTAACTTGTTGCTTGATCAATCGATTAGAATTACACAAGAGTATAAGATGCACAATGGCAGTAAAAAACGCACGGCCGCGTGAGAAAATTTATGCGTGTTGCGCATGCGAACGGACAACAATATAATCACAACTATATCGCCGTCTTCCATCTTTTCGCTGCTTTGACTTTCCATAGGCATCAGCTTTCTTAATGAATTTCCTACAAGTTAGATCGGGGTCGTACGAGGCGCGGTAGTGTCGTAGTGATGATATAGGCAAGTTGCGGGAAAACACCACACACGCACGAAGAACAATTTAAGTATACTAACAGCGTGCACATGTAGTCTGGGAAAAAAAAAGTGCACCACCTGCAGAAGTTTTGCAATAGTAAATCCACACGTCCGTTAGTTTCATGGAAAGATCGAATCTTTCTCAGATTCAGTACTTTGGATACAAATCTCTTATAATGGAATGTGGTTTAGTATTCAATTGGAAGAGTAACTTTCTCGATTTAAAATAGACACGAAAGATAGTCGTGGAATCTGTTAGGTTATCTCAAAAGTTCTATTTCTTACTTCATAAATGACACAGTTCGTTAAAATATATACGAGCCATTCTACTTTGTTTTTTTATTACCTTTCTCCATCTCTCTGAAAGCCTTATTCCATTTTCCCAAAGTTTCTTTAATTTATTCGTAAAGTATTGATAGAGATGATTTTTTGTGTCATTTACAGAACTGATTTTTTTTTATCACGAAGAGAATTTCTTATGGGAAGAAACAAGTAATCGGAAGGAACGAGGTCCAGAGAGTAAAAAGAAATAAAACATCCCAAATAAACGCTAGAACTGGTTTCGAGACGTGCGCTCTTTAGCCGTCCGAAACAAGTTTTGATATTTGATTGATATGGAGCCTGTTAGTGTTACTTGCATTTTTTACATTTTTTTAATTCTTCGCATTAAAAGCATCTTCGCTTTCTCTCTTTTCAACGATCTAATGTATATTTATCTCGTTTTAGGTACAAAAATTTTTGAAGATTTTAACCAACGTAAATAAACTTATTTTCCGTATCTTATTCTCCTTAGACCACCTCTAGACCTCAATCCTTCTGGCTATTATCTTTTTCTTTAAAAAAAATTCTGTTCATGACAAAAAAATCAGTTTTTTACAACATAAAAAATTATCTCAATCTGTTGGAGATAATTTTTACAAAAACATACAGCTAATATGTTCATTATTTGATTCACTCGGAAATTGAGAAGATGTCGCTGTCTACTCGGTCCTTTTAAATAAAAACATGACATCATATATATTACTGGTTTCTCTATTACAACTAACGGAGAAGCTTATATTCGCCCAAGGAACACACAAAAGTCAACAAAAATGATTTTATTTTTAATTCTTAAGTCGATAAACAATCAAATTTTATAGCTAAAAATCATTTTGATGTCAAAGTACGTCATTTTAACTTTCTCTTGACTCGGTGTGTTCCTTGGGCGGTTCTACCCATTTCAAGATTAGGACACGCTGGTCAACGAACTCTCCTTTATTTGCGCTCGGGTCATCTGATAATTATCCAATGAATTCTTCGAAAGTTTAATAACGCGTATAGAGATGATAGTAGAGACTCATGGATTCAGTCGTCATTGCGAGGCTTAGCGGTCGAGGTGAAAGGTAAGAGAGAAAAGTTTAAACAGTTCCTTCTTTGCAGTTAAGACGAGTTTAGATCACGCGGCAGGAAATTTCTTACATGGCGATCGTTCCACTAGAAGATTAAGGTGATAAAATTGTATCTTGGTTTGTTCCGCAATCTAAAATGACGAAATATTGAACGAAGGGGGGACCGTGGCGATTCATAATAAGGAAGCTTACAATAAGGAAGGTTCCATGCTTCTAATGGATATTTTGCGAGGAAGTGACTAAAAATGGCAGTGGCAATATAATGTAGCTATCTCGCTTCCTTTCTCTTTACATATAACAACGCTAACTATATAAGACAAAATATACAAATTACTTAATTTTCTCTCCTTACACATCTTGTTGAAGAAAGTACAATAATTGTTCCAGGAACAATACCGTAACTGTTTCCAAGAAATCAATGTATTCTACATATGAAATGCGTGTACTGACGAAAGGAAATTCTTCACATAAATTGTGGAAAAGCACCGTAAGATAATTTACGCGTAATACTCATTTTGTGCAAATTTGTAGTGGCTAATTACTTCGAGTAACTCGTATGTGGAGTTGTGTGCTTTTTTTATCGTCAGTGTTAATTTGTTAATTTGCTAATTAAATTTTTCACACATATACCGAGTGATAAAAACACATCTTCAACTCAAGTGAATAAGCTATACAATAAAAATAGTAACCTAATTATTTTTCCTCTGATGATTTCCATTATAATTCAATGAATGTTTAATTGTGTCGCGTATTGAAATCAGGTCACATTTAACTTTTTAAAATTACATTGAAAAAAAATTTATTAAATTTTATTAAATATTTCTTTGAATAGTACTAAGTAAACATTTTCTTACATTAAATAAATAATTACTTAATAAAAAATGATAGTTAAATCAAATTAATGGTTTTTGTCAAATCAAATAAATATATGTTTATTTAGTAAATATTTATTTAGAACTAT
Source organism: Trachymyrmex cornetzi (assembly GCF_001594075.2). NCBI lineage: Eukaryota > Metazoa > Arthropoda > Insecta > Hymenoptera > Formicidae > Trachymyrmex > Trachymyrmex cornetzi. The sequence goes on along the minus strand of NW_017296691.1, from coordinate 961,278 downwards.
TCAAATATTTATTAAAATTTGATATTTTTTTCAGTGTACTATTTTATTTTTAAATATGTAATAATTACTCTCTCTGTGTAATGAGGATTGTAAATGTCTTTTAAGTGAACATACGGTATTTATATGAATGTCTCAGTAACTTTAATACAAGGCAATATGTTAGTGAATGATACGCGGAAATGCCTAAGGAATAAATTGTTTGATTCGAAGGTTCACATATATTATGGAAATCATTTTTTCTTAACCGTCAGTACCCATATCTCAAAAAAGTCCCCATCCACCCACATCCGGGTATTCGTAACCCAGCGTTTTCTTTTGCTCGCATCTCAGATTGTAGTGCATCGATTTTAACTAATTTTTTTTAATCTATCGTTTGAAGACTGAAAAAAAAGAATTTTTGAGTTAGAAAGTCTAAAATGTAGCACAAAAGATATTTTGCAATAAGTGAACAGGGATCGGAAAAAACCGTCTAAATTGTGAAAATTGGGGAGGTTACGCTAACCCTTTGTGGGTACTGAGGGTTAAAGTTACATTTTTAGAGATTTCAACATTATTGATTATATTTTTCTAAATAGAACTACATATTTCTATTATTATAGCGTAATAATTGAGGTCAAGATGAATCCGTAATGACCTATAATACAATGACCTTCACGTGATCTTGAGTATGAAAAATTCAGAAATTGGGGAAATGATGAGGGGAATGGATGCGAATAATGAAATAAATATAATAGAAAGATTAGTAAAGGAAAATTTATTTATTGTAATAAGTAGGTGTTCAAAATTATTTCCATTGATTTATAAACATTTGTTCATTCGATTCTAAAAAGAGCATCGATATTATACAAAATATGCATCGCATATTTGCGAGTATTTGGGGTGTTACAGCACAAACTTGTCAGATTTTTTCTTTCATTTTGTTACATGTTGTAGGTTTCATGGAAAAAATTTTCTTTTTTATAAAGCTTCATAAAAAGAAATCTAGAAGCTTAATATGAGAAGAACGTGGCGACCAAGAAGTCAGACTTCTTCTTCCTATCCATTTGTTTGAATATAAAATGTTATGGATTGCGAGAAGAACGAACGTAATGTGACGGTGCACCGTCTTGTTGAAATCACATAACTAGAAAGAGAAAAACTAGTAAGAAAAGGAGAATATCTTCTAATAATGATAATTTATGGGGCTTTATCAAAGAGAAAGTTTTTTCGACACGTGATGAAATGAAAGAAAGAATTCGACAAGCTCTCGTGCTGCTATGATACCCTAAATACTCACAAATGTGAGACGTTCTTTCCATAATCGAATTAACAAATGTTTAGAAGTCAATGGAAATAATTTTGAACTATCTTATTTTATTATTCGCATCCATTTCCTAAAATTTCTGATTTTTTTCGTATTCAAAGTTACGTGAAGATTGTATTATAGATAATTGAATTCATCTCGACCTCAGCTATTACGCTATAATGATAAAAATATATGTAGTCCTATTTAAAAAAATATCAATAATCTTGAAATTTTTTAAAGTATAACCTTAAGAAAAAAATATGATTTCCACCATAATATGTGTCCCTTCGAACTAAACAATTTATTTCTCAAGCATTTTTACATATCATTAATGGTAACAGAGATATTGTCTTATAACAAAATTACTGAAACATCCTGTATAATTTAATTAATTTAAAAATGGATTTAAAAATAGTTTAGAGTTTAAATCTGAAAGAATTGGGAATAAAAACTCGATCTTATATGACGATGGAGCACAAAATGTGTGCTATATGTGGGTACACGTGTAGTATACACATGTACATATACACGACACGATCGTGTCCGGTGCACGCGTGTACTCGTCCGTGAGTGCACACGCCACTACAAAGTGTTACGTTTGTTATATGGCGGTCGCGGTATGTAGGTCAGGAAGCCGGCGTTACTAACAAGTGACTCGATTCGAGGTAACTCGTGAAGCGACACACCGCTAGCTTTCGTCGCGCCGAATTTCCAACTTCTACCAAATCTGGCCTCGCTACTTTTCAATCCAATACTTCGTACGATCGTGCTTCGTAAAGATGACCGCGGAGATAATGCTTCACACTCAGTTCCGTGACCGGCACAAAGTAGCTCGAATCAACTCAGTCGAGAATCACACGGTTAATCCGATACGATCCACATTGCAGCGTGTATGCATCGGTCAAGGTGTAGTATTGAATAATTCAGCAAAATATTTACGAACTATATTTATATTAAATATCTCTTAAGTATTGAATAAGATTGTACATAAATATAATAATAATTTTATTTTTTAAAAATATTTTTTTAAATATGTAATAATATAATAATTCCTATTTTTTGATAAAATTATATTTAGATTTTTATATGAAAAAATAAATATTATAAGTTCTTGTACAAGAAATATAATTCATAACTCGTAACGAATCTGTTCTGCTAAACATTTATCTTGGTCTTCAGGGAGACTTCAACGCGTGGTGCTAAATGTGTCGCGGAGCTCTGAAAGTCTGAATGCCTTCCCGCGCGCGTTGTCTTTTCTGCATTGAATATGCGGCCAACGTTTTGATCCTCGCTTTGCTATCGGTCAAGTATCCGCTCTACTGCAAAGTAGAATAAACAAGAGCTAGGGTAATCGAGAATCTCGCGTGGCTGCACCTCTGTGCAGTGCGCCGTAAAGCAGTCGGCATGAATACAACGCATGCGACCGCATATGGCGGCGATACGCGCGTATAGACGATGCTTGGTCGCATGCTTGTGCATTTAATTTCTAATTGAATAATCGATCGTGACCTCTCTTCTTGATAGAGTGGCACAGTATGCGGTAGACAAACTATGCGTCATCGCAAGAACCCGGTTATGTAGCTTTCGACTTATTCGTTGCTATTCTTTTATGAGAAAAGGATTATGAAAAGGAATATATATATAAATATAAATATATATATATATATATATATCTAATATATAAATACATAAAACATTTTACACGAATATGAATTAACCACAAACATCGAAAATTTGCTTGACATTTTCCCTGTAAAGTAATTCGAAAAATCATACAGCTATAAACTAGTTTATTTCAGTATTTAAAAACAAAAATTATTATAGTTTATTTCTTCCATTGATGTTAACAAAAAAGACATCTTTGAATTAAATAAAAATAATTATTTTATATAATACGAGCGCATATAGTAAATATATGAGAAATCTTTCTACAATTTTTCAAAGTTCTTATAGTGATACGCGCTGGAGCAGGAACGAATCCCGTCGTGAAACACTTTTATAAAACGCATGTAGACTATTAAATTTCATGGTTGTGTTGATCAGCACGCACGAGACGTTCTGCAAAGATAGAATTATGGACGCTCTTCATTGTTAGCATCACGAAGAAACTATAATTAACTCGGACGAGGAAGTGCCGAGGGTTAGGCAAGCGGGTTTAGGGTGACGCGGTTGGGTGAACGTCTTCTTACATTAGTCCTTCCTGCTTAAACGCTAAGAATCTAGGTTCTTTCTTACTTCCATAGAAACAAGATAATACATCTAAACAAAAAATTATGGGTAATTGTTTTATATGTATATATAAAATTTGAAAATATAATTTTTTAAGGATAAAGTTAGAAATAAAGAAGTGAAGAATAAAATTTCGGTAAATACTTTATATAAATTTTTAAAACATTTTGATTGCGTATGGAGATTGCTGATTCTGTTGTAGATATATATATTTTGCGAGAGGATTATCTCTCTTCCGCAATTTATTTAATTGGCCGCGTTACGAAAAAGAAACACATAACAAATTATGACCCCACTTGTGTTTTTCGCAAAATTATACACATATTGTTCTCAATCGCGAATACGTTGCTACAAATTGCCGTAGAATTTCCACGAGTTTTCACAATTGCGTGCACTCTTGCAGGAACTCTGCATATGTTATTTCCTACAAGATACCTTGTTTCCATTTCTACGGTCCCATGTCGAGCGACGCACTTCGCTCTGTGAAACTACAATTATATCCCGTATGACAATTGTATGCTGGTAATTATCAATTATCGTGCAGAATGGAAACGTCGAGAATTATACTCGACGGGAGATTTATACCCGTAATTCTTAAAATTAACTTTGACGTAAAGTTATAACAACGTGGATTAGACGTTTTCGACATTTTACCGCAAGGATAACACATTACGTGACGTACGTAAGCTGTATACTGTGTATAATATTTTGTCATCGTTTGTTGTAACATTACTAGCACTTTCCGTTGATCTTCATTAATATATAATTACACATAGTCAAATCTAATTGGTTAGGTATATTCTAATATATATTGACATATACCAATTATATTTAATTGCTTCTTGATAAACGAGTTTATTAAACATGAGAATCAATAATATTACAAATTCAAATATGAAAGTTATAGACGAAAATGTATTTTTCAAGTTAGAATATTTTTAAATAAAATACATGCAGCCTTCCAAATATTGTTTACAAGTTACATGTATTTCTCTTCTTTTCATGTATCTACAGCAGGACATATTTTATCTGCTACAGCACTTTGCATTTTTCCAGATTTATTTTAGGCCCGACTGCACATTCCTTTCTCATAAAAAAGATGATAATCCTACTATCCTGAAGGATCATATTTTCGTTGTTTGGTGACGTGTTGGCTTACAGGTTGGCCTGAATACCGGACGAGAGGCGCGTAAGAAGAAGGGGGGAATGAACAGTCAGTCAGTCGCACAGGCCTCGTTCCTGATGGCAACCAGCACAGCGGTCGTTACCTGCCGAGGTGGTGGTAACAGGGAATGGCAGGTGGGGGAGCAGAATACCTGGATGACTTCCTGCCAAGGAACAGGCGGTTCAGTCCTCAAGTAAGAACGTCCGACGGCGGTTACAGTGGTCTGCGAGAGACACCGTCCACGAGTTCTACCAATGGACGCACGAGCACCATCATCACATTAATCCCGTTCGAAGGTACCCGGGAGAGTACAAATTCTCGCACGTCTTTACTTGATTTCCGTGTTTCGAACAGTCGATTGCGTTCAGTGCTCGAAAAGAAAACTGAAGAGAGGGTCGCACCCTGAAATAATGTTTCGTCTGAGGTGCAACCGGTGAACTTTCCTAACGGAGTGCGCTTGTTGCGGGCGTATTGATTATTTATTGTTCCAAATCGGAGTAATACCGGAACAATTTCTTTGACAGTTTTTCGGAACGAGAGAGCGTTCAAAGCCGGAAGGTTCACGTGAAGGTTCGCGTTTATCAACGAAATGGAATGCAGAATGCTGTGTTTCCTTTTCATCATTCTGGCCGCCAAAGGTACATGAATTCTTTTTAATGTTAATTCATAATCAGTTATTAATATAAATATGTATTCATTAATTTATGTAAAAATTTGCTAAATTATGCTAGGAGGCATATTTATAAGCATTTGGAATAATGTGATTTTCAAGGACACTCAAATAAAAATATTCTTAAATTATAATAAATATTATAATAACTAAAGTTAAAACACGTATTTATGTATAACTTTTATATTTAAATTTGTAATGTTACTAATGCCCGCGTTTAGTGAATTTGTTTGTTAAGGAGCAATTAAATATAATTGATATAGATTGATATATGTACACTGAGAAAAAAATATAGTCAATTTTAATAAATATTTAGTTCAATACTGCCAACTAAACATTTACTTACAGTAAATAAATATTTGTTCAGTAAAAAAATTCATTGTTAAATCAAATTAACATTTCTTATATCAAATAAATATATCTATATATTTAATAAAAATTTAGTTGGCAGTATTCAACTAAATATTTATTAAAATTGACTACATTTTTTTTCAATGTACGTTGGTATATGTATATCTAATTAGATTTGACAGATTTGACGGATTCGTAATTGTTTACACATGTATATACATAATTTTAGTTTCTTAAAAACAATAGCTTAAGGGTAAAGAAATAATTTTAAATATTTTTTAACATAAAGATACCTATAACAAAATAATATTTTTTAAATACTCTTTTAAGTAATAATTGTGTTTTAAGCAATAGATGGGGAAGATAAATCATTGATGAATCCATTTCTGAATTTACATGTCTCTTTAGAGAATGATTAATTATATATGTTTTATTATTATAAGATAGAAAGGGGCTTTTCTTATTTCTCGCGATAATGTTTATGTTTCTGAATATATATTAAACAATATCTTTATTTTTAGACCGTATATGTGAGAAACACAATCAATACTAGAAATTTAAAATGCCTATTACTTTTGAATTACTAATACATACTATATATGTACTTGCATATATACCATATTGTAATCTTTTTCAAACTACGCGCCGAATTATTTTTCCGGACTAAATAAACGCAATTAAAACTACTCTAGTAATCGCGAATTAAATTGACAAGCAATTTAATAATTTGATGCTACCATCAAGCATCATATATTAGGTGTTAAACTTAATTCCTGCCATTTTTCGTCTCTAAAATTGATTTTCGAAGGGAAGATGAATGAATACCTTAATCAAAGTAATTTCCTCCATTTTCTACTTTATTACTAATTAATAGTACTTTATTAATAATACTTTGATTAAGGTATTTCCCTTCGAAACAAATCAATTTTGGAGACGAAAAACGACAGGAATTAAGTTTAGCACCTAATATTATAAAGATGTTAATATATTAAAACTGTTAATAAATTTTTATTGATCAGGAATTAAGTTTAACACCTAATATTATAAAGATGTTAATATATTAAAACTGTTAATAAATTTTTATTGCGAAAAATATTACCTCGGCAGGGACTTGTCCTAAGCCATTAGACCACCGAGGCAACCGTAATAGGCATTTTAAATTTCTAGTATTGATTATATATTAAACATTTGAAGATCATGTTTGTGTTCACAAGCAGTCATGTTTGTATAATGTATTTGTAAGCACTGCAAAGAGATATTTTTTGCTATACTTTATTTACTTTAATTAAATTAAACTGACGAAACAGCCTTACTTTACTCTATATATACAGATAAACAAAGAACTTATATATTATAGATACTTGTATTGCATAAAATAAAACTCTATATAAAATCGGTCACTTTCATGATTGCCTTAATCGCACTTTTGTGTAACGCTTCGTTATGAATTTTTCATAAAATGTAATTGGATATCTTTTTAGAAATCCTTAATATAGCGGATAAGCATTTCGTGCAAAGACGGATTAATCTCCCGTGGAAAATATAATGGCTCATTAACGCACTGAGGAAATTACAATAATCATTACCCCTGCACCCCGTTCACTTGTCGCTTTCTAAACGCCAAGATATTTAATGAGTCGACTGATTATGAGACAATGCTTACAGTTCGTAACGACATTCTCTACTTTAAGTTCCATTGAAACATTTTATTTTGCGGAACCGGCGACGAAACAATCGCTAATCAAGCACGCGTATACAGTACAGCGTTATAGAGTAATCTATAACGTTCGTTATAGATTAATTATACGATCTTTTAAATATTTATGCCAACGTTAAAATTCTATTTGAATTAATTCATGCGAATTATGACGTCGATACACAGATATACAGATATACAGAATACAGATATTTTAAAAAAGCAATGATAACTCAATCCCTTGAGTTAAATAACATTTTGTTCTTTTTAACTTTTATGCGTCACACTATAAATCAATCGATTTCTGTGATTAATTTCAAAGTAAACAAGATTAACGTCCCTATTAACATATGCACTTGATACATAATAAATTAAAAATTTGTGGTTTTAATATATTTTTTTGAGTTAAATTGTTTAACTCTATCGTTTTAATTAATTTAATGACGTTTGTGCAGAGTTGGAAAAGTTACTTTACAAGTTACTTTTTATTAAGTTCATATTTTATTTTCTATATTATATTTTATCATTTGCTTCAATTTTGTATTACTTTTTGTACGCAATTTCTATGACAAACACATATAAGACAACCTAAAAACTAACTTACAAGACAACTTTCCCAACCTTGGTACTGAGTAGGAGCAATGGCGATTTATAGAAATGATTAAAAATAAACTAGGTATAATTTAACGTTATATGAATTTAATAGCATACAAAAGCTAAGGTTTTCGTAAAATAGACAAAACGAATTTTATAAAATAGAAAAATGTTCCTATTTCTTAAAATAATAATTTTATTTACATCAACGGTAGAAAAAATTATTCATAATGTTTGCAAATTGAATGTTAAATAAGTGATTGCATTTCTCAGAAGTTTAATATAATAAATATAATTTTTTCTATTATAACTGATAAAGAGATCACACGTGCAATTCAATTCGGGGTCAAGATCATCCCACGCACGCGGCGTTATTGAACTTAACAATGGATTACCGAAGCATTCGTTTACATATACAATTTGTAGACGAGAAGTATCTGAAAATAAGTGAAGTTTGCTCGCTAATTAGCGCATGATGTATGCAATGCGTGCGTGTCGTAGTCTACGTATATTTCATGAAAAGATACACACCGATTTTTCTTTATCTGATCTAAAATTTCACTTGGAGTTAGCGTCCGTGACGACAAACTGGATTTATGTTTAATGATCATTTAAATGATAACGTGATCGGTAACCAGCAAAGTGTCTCCGATTTAATTAATGATAATTAGCGATGATAATAATTATAATTAAAAATAATTTTATAAATAATCTGATTACTCCGTAGAAATTCCCTTACTTAATACCGATCATGTTGCGATTATTTTACGAGATCGTTCGTAGATTAAATTTCTATTTCCCGTCCGGTTAAGCGGAATACTTCTTCAACGTCGTGTTAGCTGCAAGACACCGCTACGCTCGTTCTGAAGAGGCACGTGCTCGTAGTTGCAGGTATAAACGCGCATCTCGTAAATGAGACGTGGCGTACTCACGCAGTACGCGTTCTCATCTCCATCGTGCACGCAGGTAATCGACTTTCCACGATCCTCGCTGGTTTTTCCACGGTGTGGAAAGTGGCCGGCGAAGCGGTTTTACCGCGGCAATAACGCGTGAGAAATTCGCGAAGATTCGTAGCCCTACTACCGCTCGGACGCAGGACGCTGTCGTGAAGAAAGTCGTTTACCTATTTATAAACTCGTAGCACGTTACCGTAAAACGCAGAATTTTTATAATAGCGCTGAATATATTAAATTTCACAGGACATACTCAAAGAACAGATATTTTTCTTTTAATCTCTATAATTTAGCAACAAATTCTGCCAGATATACTTTTTTACCAATTTTAATTTATAGCTAGTCTGATAACGATAATTTTTATAATTCTTTAGAGATTGATTTGGCAATTTGATACAATAGATATTTATTAGATTTAAGAAATATAGTTCATACTTTTATAATGTTATTAAAGCCACAGCGCAGCAACTTTTGCATAACGCATAGTGCACAAGAGAATAATCAACCAATCAGAATCCTTCCTTTCCTTCCTTTTCACGGAAAAGAGGAATTTTGATTGGTTGATTCTCTTATGCACTATATATTTATACGTTATGTAAAAGTCTATGCTGCAGCCTCAATTTACCTATAAGTCTTTGTTTTTTTTTTTTTTTTTGGTGCAAAGTTCCTGCGATTATCTTATAGCGAGCAATTGATACAAAAGAAATTGAACACGCGAAGAAAATGAAGATCGTCCAGTCGTTTCTTTATTTACATTTTACTGTAACACGTACGAGCTACTTCCGTAGGTTAATGACCGAGATTGTGTCGCGGTAAAGTGGCGGTTACTTGCAATTCCCACGTGTCGCCGTACGCGTCAAAACCTTTTTTTTCCACACACTCTTCAGACACTTCCTCTAACCGCACGTTCTCGACCAGCTGCCTTCTTCCAATTGTCGTTGAGTCATATCCAGTTATTGTCCTCTTGAGTACGTGCCATTTCCTGTTGAAACTATAAAAGATCAATGCTGTAACGTTATCGTTAAACCGATCGGTGTCAAGTATCAACTAAGACGCGAGCAGATTTCGTTATTACTCATTGTTTCGTTAAACTCAATCGTTCAACGTTGACAGTATTCATCATTTAATATTCACATATTCTCGCTTTGCAAAATCTAAATCAATAAGCATACCGACAATTGATAGATTTTTGCACATGCATTTATTAAAAACTATGATGTATCCATTTTACGATTCAATAACAGATATGACGATGTTACAAACGTGACATCAACGATGTTACCAACTGCATTCTAACTAATGTCATCACACTAGATCATCAGCGATAGACTTAGATGCTGCTGCAAATCTAGAAACGCAGTTTGATTTAAAAATAAACGCTTTTAGAAAATTCTAATTTACTTTAATGCAATGTTATGAATAATTTATTTTGTATCAAGTTTTTATTTGAAAAGTTATTAATATTATATATAAATTTTTGGGGAATTTAATGAATATATTTATGATTAATTATCGTTGTGATTTGTCAAAGGGAATTGATGATAGTGCCGAGTATTAAATTTATTTGTAACGGAACAAAAAAATCACTGATGCTAAAATAGTGTCATATGTTAAGAAATACAATAAAATAGTGATTTATAACAAATCTTACTTAAAGAAAAACTATAAGATTTAAAAAACAGACCCCGTCCTCTAAAGGTTAATTAGAATTTTAGAAATATTTCAATTATTCTTTTTAACCATTGTTGCTGTATAATATCACTTATTGTTAGAAACAGTATAATCTGCTTTTGACTCTCAGAATTATCGACAGAATTGTTGGTTCTCGTGACAAGTGCATGCACTTCCGTCGTATTGTAAAACTAATCGTAGCTTCGCTCACGTAGGTGGCTCACACGTATCTCACCTTGAAAACAAAAGGTCGGTGCGTTTAATTAGCTCGGCTCAGTACCCAATTTCCCACAATTCCGTGAAATAACGGGAGTAGCATCCAGTGAGCAGGTAGAAAAAAGAAGGCGAGTCCGCCGTACCTTTTCTCTTCTACTTATGCCCTAATTATCTACTTTTCTTATGGTGTGGGCGAAACCCCGAACGTTAAAAACCACGTGTTGAACTACATACGAACAAAAGCCGATGAGTGCAAGTCAGTAGAATCTGTGAGAAACGAAACTTTGTTGCAGTAAAAAGAAAAGTATTTATATAGAGTTGGTGGGTAATGAATCTGCTTATATTTTGCGTTCACACCCACAGAAAGAGAAACCTTTGATTATTAATAAATGAATAATGATTACAACCTAAATTTAATATAATGAATTTTATATTTTAAAATGTGAGATATTTTGTAATCGTATGAGTGTTAACATAAAATTATTAATTAAAAAATATACAACGTATGTAAATAATACAGCAGTTAAATAATTTCGGAAAAAATTTTTTGTATATATTCAATATTAATATAACTGAATTTTTATTTTAAGAGTTTTGCATTAGAAAAATAATTATTCAAATTTGTGTAATCTATATATTTACACAGTATTTAGATCCAAATATGATCACAATTACTGAGCATTAAAAATGTTTCAATCTCATGTACTTTTAAAGGATTGTAATCGCAAGCTATCATCATATTGTTGCTCTTGTCATATTGTCAATTATTGTCATCAAGTATAGGCTTTTACGCACAAATAACAAAATTCGAAAGTAATACTGGTAATTTACTAAATGTATTTGTCACGGTAGAAAGGTAAAATGATAGATATGGTACGACAATCGCTTCATTTTAAGGATAACGGTGAAATAGCGGTGACCTGATATTTACACCGGAATAATTGTTATCCTTTCCATGCGATTCCAATGCGTTGTCTCTATTCTATTGTCCTACATAGACTCATTTACTCAAGGCACGTGCTACTTACCATTGTATTTCAAATGCGATTTATCCAAACGTCCAAAAGATTCTTGTAAGAGGAGAATTGTAATAACACAAGAAAGGAATATGATTACACATGCGCGGAACTTTATAACCGCTAATTATAAGTTCTATTAGTCTTCACAATTTTTTACCACTTCCGATTTAATTCTCGCAATCTCAGTAACATTTTGCCCGCAATAATTCGTAGGTTAGTGATTCATTTTTTTACATCGTAAGATACGGCTGGTTGTCGGTCTCTAAGTCCGGATCTACAATAAGTGTTTTAAGTCTCAAGCCGTAAGAAATTGACCAACTACAGTCGAATGCGAAGAGAATAATTGATTGTGATTCGTCCATTTCTTATGGCTTAAGGCTTGAAAATCTATTGTAGATCCGGGGTAATCAATTTCTTGGCAATTCGCGATCCATGTGGTTGCGTACGTTGATGGCGATCATGTATAAATGCCGGTAGGATGAAGTATTTTTCAAATCAAGCAGACCTCGGCTTCAAGTTCTGCCCCGGTTTACGGCTTAATAATTACGATGATGCCAGCTAGCAACCTACATTAGACGGATATAACGAACAGTTACTGTTTGCAACGTTTATTTCGATAACACGACCAACGGTTTCCGCGGACGATCTAATCTATAATTTAGACTTTTATTTACAGTTAATGCGTTAAAAAATGATACTATATAACAGATTGTAACAAAATTCGTAGGAAAGCTTTAACGTGGTACTTTCTCACAATCTCTCGCTTTCAGTAACAATAAAATTAGACTTAATCGAATTTGGATTGAGTTGCTTGTTGAATATACTTTATATTATAAAATGCGAATTTTTTGGCTAAAAATTAAACAATAATTTTTTAAATATATTTTTTATTATTTTAATTATAATTATAAATAATTAGATTCAGAATTAAAAATTATTTCACTGGCAAAGTATCAGTAATTACATTCGTGATTTTTATTAAGAAATTAATCACTGTTACCGAAGCGAATGGATCGTAAAGTGGTTCTTCTTGTAGGTTATAAATCTGCTATGTGGTTACTGCGAGCTTTGTTTTTCGTGGCGCGTGCACGTAATGCATCCTGCATTCTCTGCAAGAATATGAACATGTAACGTGCGTATCGCAACACGAGGCGGATAATGTAGCACCTGCTTCGCGCGTGCCTTACATCGCCGCGATCTTTATCGATCGGTTTCCTCTTTCTTTCGAAGAAGACGATACACTCTATACAGTGAAATCAACGTAGGAAACTCGGTATCGCGAAGTACGAAATTTATGGTGTAATGTGAGAATAGAAATTAATAGACATAAATTTAAAGATAACAATAACGCGAAGTTAACTCAGTCTTTATCGGATTGTAATATCTTTTGTTTTGCATTTGTAATAAAAAATAATATCTCTGTGTCTTTATCATGAATTACTGTAAAAATTTGGATTATGAGGCAGGATTTACCCAAATAAAACACAAGTCATCATAACATGACATCAAAATATCTCCAAAATGATTGATGATTGACTAAAAATAACTTTTTAATTAATAACGATTCACTTTATATATCATTTTGATATTTTGTCTTGCGTGGGCAGAAACATTATTTCAAGAATGCATTCAATGTTTTTACAGAATACATAATCTAGTAATTCGTCAATTGTTAATGAAATTATGGTTGCCCATGCATATAATGTATTTTTTTTTAAATGAGATGTAGTGTAATAAGATTTTTTAAAATTAAAATAAGATTATATAAATCAATTATTTTTGAGACAAGATTTCCTTTTATGATCTCTTTCATTTTTTTAATTGTACGTTGATATTTATTATAAGAATTATTAATTAACTAAACAATAAATAAATTTAATCAATAAATAATTACATTAAATATAATTTATATTTTTTATCGTGTTGTTTAATTCTGCAATAACGCTTACAAATAGAAATTTGACACAAAAGTGATATAATAATGAAATTAACGGGGCTCGTGACTACTCCATCTGCTTCCTCTTGCCCATTCTTAACGTGGCTAGCTAGCTGACCAATCCTCTATGATCGCCTTATTGGCGCATCACATACGCGACTGTGAAAACGCACGATAAATATGTTAATTGAATAGTGCGAACCGTTACGCACTCAACCCACGAAGCGTCGATTGTGCGTTGTTGGTGATAGCACCGTTTGGTTGCTCATTTCGAATGGAATGCCATCCTTAAATTGCCGAGAACATGTTTGCATTAACACGCTAAAACTTCATTCTATTGTGAATGACAGGCACTTTTTTCTTATTATGAAAACTACATAGGTATCTTCTTCAACCATATGATCATTTTAGATCTCCCTGAGATAGGGTTAGCTGGAAATATCCAATGGGCAAAAAAGCTATGATAATTCCGAATTTTGTTATTCCGGACTCTATTCAATGGAATAAACTAGCAAAAACTATAAAAATAACTATGTAATACTAAAAAGATATATTTGTATACTTTATATAAAAAGAAATTTTTGCTTTAATTAATAAATCATATATTAATTACACACGATAGTTTAAAAGAAAACGAAACAAACCAATAGTGATAAAACATCTAATAAAACCTTTTTTTAATTGAAATTATGTGAAATATATTTTTGAAACAAAAATTTTGCAAATAATATAAATGTTATTAAATTTTATATTAATTTTTAGTTTCATGAGAAAAGTATACCTAATAGCAACAAATTAAAAAATTTTTATTCATATAGATTTGGTTTCTCATCTGGTTTACCATTCAATATCTGTGACAAAAAACTAATTAATTTATTATTAATCGTCGATTCCTAATCCATTATGGATTTTGTTTTATAAAGCTTAAATTAGAAAATACTCCATTGATGCTTAGAATAATCATACTAGAATATTGAATCAGAATAATAAATTTTTTATTTATTTTATTACTTTTAATAAGAAAGCTCAATTTGTACCAATTTTTTGCCGGAAAATATCGCTTTGTACCATTGCACTGACGTGGACTTTATCTAAAAAATGTGTAATTTTTCCCACCCTGCCCTCAGGTCACTTTAGAGTTTACGATTTTTTCAAAGGAATGTGTTGGAATTAGATGACTTTCCTATATTTTACATTTCCCTGCAGCAATATCCTTAAAAATAGTAAGCTTAGCATATAACTTTTAACGAGTATGGTTATTACATCGTTATATTATGTTGCGCAGATATAATAAATGATAAAAAAGCTGCTGAACAACAATGATCGTTAAAAGTTTCAGAATAGGTCTATTCAGTGTCTTCCTATTTTCTTCTCTGGCAAACTTTCGATAAAATTTATGTATAAAGTATTTTGTCACGAACGGACAAATTTTGCCAGTGTTTGGGTGGTCATTCTAAACGAAAGAATTCATATACACCATAGGTTGATTTGCTCCCAAGATATGAGCATTTTGTTTTACAAAGCTCAATAATGAAAATTCTCTAATTTATAATCATATAATAATTATTTAATTTATTGAAATAGAATCATATTAACATTACAATTATTACACAGATCTTAGTAGAATGCTGTCCTCTCGTTCATAGATATTATTTAAATTGTTCTCTACTGAAATCCATTATATTCCAGTGAATGCATTCGAAATCGAAAATCTACTCATAGTATATATAAATTCTTTTATTATTCAAAAGACATTGATGAATTCTTTTGCTTAGAATAACTATCTGAACCTGGCAAAACCTATTGATTTTGTGTCGGATTTTGTGACGGAACAACCTACATGTGTAAGATAAATGTCGGGATAAAATCTGAAAACTGCCGACCATAGTAGCCACTCCTACACGAAATCATTCTCTGAATAGAATCCCTAAATCGCCGAAAGCACGTCCGAAGCATAGACTCGACAAAGATTTATCGTTGTATCGTGCATTAGGTGGGTGACGTGCGTTTTTTCTCTACCTTGAGAGCTACATTCTTGAACGTGAATTTTTAAGTGGTTTTGTGTAATAATTTACGATTACTTTCGTGTTCTTGGAAAAATAGTTTTATTATAGAATTATATTTAAATATGTATAAATATAGATCTATTTATAATAAAAAAAGACCTCTCTTTAAATTTAGAAAAATCATTTAAATTTTGCCAAGTTTAGTTTGTAATGCGATATATACACTAGAATTTTAATATTTGCGACAATTGTCGCGTTGCTTACATTTTTTCGGTAGCGAATTTTACGAGTTGAAATTACTTAAAATCATGAAGATCCAATTTCTGAAATATGGTATTGAAAAATAATTAAAATTTTAGCTGAATAATCCACATTCTATTGCGTTTGATGATATGTATAAATCGTATATATATATATTTTTATATAATAACATTAATGATTCTCACTTTCACGTCGCAACGTCTGCTTTTGCCAAGCATGTGCATTGCACCGGTTTTTACAATTTTGCTGCATTTGATGCATCCATCTTATGCTACCACTAGACAACGCATCAATGTCAAGATGTGAGGTGATTTCACTGATTTCGAGACCTGCTTCGGTACATCCGACGCTCGAGATTTGAGTTTCACACGCAATCCGTGTGCGGTTCTTACATAACACTAAAATTGTTTTAAAAAAACACTACATTTTAAGAATTGACCCGTGAAATCGGCAATGTTGAGAGGAAGAAAGAAATTGGAGAAAAGAAGTTATTTTAGTTCGGTATTCATAGTTGGTTCTTATCTTTAATATCATCATCTAATATGCTTTGTGATTGGTAATGTCTTACCAATCATAAAACATATTAGCATCTTAAGACATTGCTTAAGATGATCTTATATTAGAAATGAATTATGGATATTGGCTATGCATCAACATAGACCTAAACATTTTATTACTCTTGTAAGGTATATTCATTATCTATACAATTTTTATATTTCAAGATTATTTTTTTTATAAGTCATACTAAAAATTCTTTATTAGAGTGATTTAACAATTTTCTTACAAACGTTTTACGATTGTAATAAATAGATAATAAAGAAGAGTACAAATATAAATTAATAGAATGATGAAACTACGACGAAGTTGTTTTTGCTTGTTAAATTTAGATATTTGCATAAAGAAAGTTATTCTTGCTTCCTTTATAAATTTTGAGTCTTGTCAGAGTCAAGAGAAGATGATCTATGAATATTTTCCATATATAAGAATCTCTTGTCGGAAGAATGAAATATGTTTTATTCGTGAAAAAAAGCTTTGTAAATATGTGGTTTACAGTGCGTAAAATTCTTATTGACGAAAGGAAGAGAATGAACAGCAGACAAGAGAATAAAAAACGACGACGGTTGTTATGCAACAGCGAGTGAAATTCGTCATGTTGTTAAAGTTTATTTCCCTCAAACATCGCATTTCGAATTAGCACACACCACGCGCGTCTGCATAGCCGATGACTTCCTAGACGATTGCGCGACCGCTGCAGGATGCGACCGCCGCTTGCTTGCGTTATCGCTTCCGTTACGTCGTCTCACCAGCGTTTTACGTCGCTCGTATCCCCGACTTTTTTTTTTTCTTTGCGAAAACCAGCAGACAGCAGCTCGATATGCTGCACTCTGCTCCGGGTCGGGATTCACTGGCAGCCGCGTACATGCATGTAAATGACAGGATTACGATAATGGCGGGTTGCCACCGAGACCGAGTATGTATTTCTGCATTTATTTCTGTCTGCGTACTCGGTGAAACGTGACGAGATGGAAGAGCATAGTATAATCAGGAGTGGCTTCAGGCAGTTTCTGCATCTCCCGACGCAAGGTTCAAGTATGCATCGCTTTCATCATAGTTGTTATCCAGTTGGAATTCCAGACTGCGGAAAGTGGACGTATAATACGGTATTGCAAAATTCGTGAAATTCTGGGTTAATTTTGTTTAACGGATAAATTCCTAAGATACCAGCAGATTCTAAAGTGCAAAGCGTGTTAAGAATGAAAAATAATTCTGCATGAATTAATCTCAGAGGCAGAGTAATATTCTATTATGTAATCTTTATTGGGATATTTAAAGTTAAACTAAAGTTCGGGAATTAACTTCTTTCTTTTTTTTAATAAACGGTTTTATTGCACCATTATGTTATGGAAATATAAACTTATCCCACTTTGCAACACCTTTCGCAATCACTGGCAACGGATGTGTATTTAAACCGAGCCTATGTTTTTCATCCATCGCAGGAAAAAGCGAAATAATGTAAAACACTTAAACGGAGACTAGTTTCCTGTGTTCACTTTTGTTACGTAAGGGATGATACGAGTTACATAAATAAGACCCTTTCGTTTCGCACGAGAATAACGTAAAACGCTCCTACGTTGCTGCTCGGTGATTTGAGCATTTTGCTCAAGAAGGTGACGAGACTCCACTGCCCATTGAAATCATCGGCTTGAAAACGGCAGCGGCAATCCGATGAGGCAACGTCCCGCCTTGCATCGTACCCTGTTGATAGGCTCGGTGCGTGATGATGTGAGGTTGCGTGTCTTCGATACGGCGAAGAGATTGAAAAGCGTGTTCACTTGCGATGCGCTTACGATGGCCGGTCAGAAAACGCGTTGCATTATTCGTGCAATTAGTCATGAGAGATTGAATCGCGCAGATAGCCGAGAGTGTATATCCGTTGTGAGGAGTTAACAGCTCTCGCGAGAATTCGCGCGCGGGCATTTGAAGCAATTTCGTGCCGTGAAATGGAAGCGCGCGATTAGACGTGATCATCGAAGAAAAACGTTGCACGGATGTTATGAAGAAAGAACATACTATTATAGAAAAATGTGATTGAAACAGCATTCTTTCCTATCATTTGCATTTCGAGAAAACATTCAACGAAATTGGCTACTTAATTTACATTGTAACTTCCGTAGACATGATTGTGAATCGATAATATGCAGTTAATCGGCATTAAAAAGGAAAACAGGAATGACTGCATTAATTAGTACGTCGTTCTGAATAACTATCGTCGCTATACGAGGACAAAAGTGAAATCTTCCTACATATAGGAACTAGGTCTCTGCAGCACTTGAATTTCCAGTGCACGAAGTGTACGCGTTAATATTTCATTAAAGAATAATATCTAATGTAAATATAACAAAATTTGCGATAAATTTAAATATTTATATAATAAGAAGTTGTATATACATATATATATAAATTTCTAATCATAAGATAGACATGTTTTTCATGTATGTATATACAACAAGAAAGAAAAGTTTTTCCGAGAATCAATTATGTTTTAATTTGTGAAAGAAAGTTATATTTTAGTTTAAAAACAGTGTAATTAAAAACAGTCATGTCATAAGTAGATCATATTCTCTGTGACACGGTTCTTTATTTTTATTATCTCTTTTATTTTTAATAAAACCATTATAATTCGTATAAAGTCTATGCTGTATCTCTTTTTATGATACCTACATCAGCATAAATAAATGTGTCTATTTATTTACACACGCGTCATTATCCGTGAAATACTTGATGATAATCGCAATAAAATAACAAGAAACACATCGCATTGCAGGATCCAGTGGCGCCGGATGCGGTTATCCAGGTGCACCGGCACATAGTAGCGTGCGTTTCACCATCAGAGATTCTGACGACATCATAGACGAGGAGGATGAACTCCTTAAAGATACCACGTTACCGGTAGGCACTAGAGCTACATATTCCTGTGAACGTGGATTCGAGCTTTTGGGACCAGCGAGGAGGGACTGCCAAGCCGAAGGTTCGTGGGTGCCGGAAGGCGTACCCTTCTGCGGTAAGTATCATCCATTTTTCGATGCATAACACTTGTAATTATCTCAAACATAATGTTAATTCTTTTAAGCAGTAATATTATACAATTAGATATGCGATAATTTATCGCTAATTGTAAGCGTGATGTCTTATCAAAACATTTGATATCCGTAAAAGGTAACCCATACAGGAATAATTCTTGTTTACAATTTCGTAAATTATAAATTGCAATTTGGCTATAATTTAGTTTGATAATATAATTTATAAGATATAATTTATAAGATATAATTTGATGACGCAATAGCATAATTAGAGATGCTTTGTGGCAAATATCACTAGTCTTTATGTACAGAGAGTCTCAGACATAATTCTCTTTCCTTTGATCTTTTCTGGATTTTGAAGTGACCGCTTTGATAAATTTTCAATTTTTATAAATGATTTTTAACTTAAAAATCTACTTAATACATTATCAAATTAAAAGAAACTGCATTTTGAAAATAAGTAAGAAATTTGGTTTGTCAGCCAAATAGTCGATCATTCATTTTTAATTGTCTAATGCATAGTCCGGAAACTATTACTTCCTCAATGTTTTCATGAAGGCGAAATCGAGTCCAAGCTGGACAAAGAGTAGAGAAATGACTGAATAAGTCTGGAGACACTTCGCGTGGGATGGAACGTCTTTATACTTAATAGTCCGCCTTTCTATTATAATTCGACGCGAGCAGCCGATGACGTTCGACTGTATTTGCATCCGCTGTTTCGGGAAGGCAAGTGACCCGGTTCCACGTGTCCTTGACCGAGCAGGTCCGACAACGACTATTGGTACAAGCGTGAAGCAGCCATGTCGGGAACGCGCCGGTGGGAGCAGTGCACCGTTAACTCTGAACCTGTTACCACTTAAGAATGCCCGCAGCCTTCCCAACCTTACGCGCATTCCTTAAACAGAGACCTGTCAGACTTTTCGTTGTCCTTGGACCGGGTCGAACGAATTTACCTCGTTCTTCAGCGACGCTGGAAATACTTCCGCATTTGCTTCCCGACATTTTTGTTATGTCGTTTCCATCGTACTTATTTTAACCATAAATGTATCTTTATTTTATTTTGGAATAAGATAAAGAAAATTCTTGGTTTATCTTGCGCGAGATGGAATATTAATTTTCTTTTAATAATGTCTGTGGAACTCAAGACAGCTCATTAGCAAGTCATTTATTTCACGAAGTATCTTACGTGTTTTCTTGTACATGTCTTCTTATACATAAAGTGCAAACATATATTAATGCTTACACTTCTTACTAGCAAAAGATGTCTGACCGGTAATGGATCCTTTTCGTATATTCCATGCATACGTTACAGAAATTACTTATCGGTGAAATGCGTTTTCTAGCCTTGCGATCTTAGGAATGAGGTGACCGATTCTCCTTCCATTACTTCTCTACCTGAACGTACTGACCACTGAGCAAATCAAGCTGAAATTTAACACATCGTGAAAATAATATCTATCTAAAAAGAAGCAGTTATTACATATTTTTGTGCTTTTTTTAAAAAGAAATAATATTTATATCTTTTATCTGAAATTCTTTTTAAAGAATAATGAATTCCTTATTCTGTAACATACTTTATTTTGTAAAAGAGGATATAAAGTTAGAAACATCTGTTTTTTAAAAGCAATGAATAATTCACATATGTAATCATTTAAAACAAATTTTAATTATTTAAAATTAAAAACACTTATGCTTTACATATAATTATTATTATAAATTTATTAACAAAGAACATTTTAAATAAAAAATAGTTTGTGAAATAGATTAAGATTCTACGCGCGTTTACTGTGTAATGTTAATTAATATCAGATATCGGTATAAATTAATATCAAATATCACTTTAACCTGTTTTTTAAGAAAAATATTTTAATTTTACCTTTTACTAATACATTAATTAACTACAATTTTAACTTAACTATCTTTCCATCTTCAGAAAAACTAGAACCAGAATTACAGAAAAAGTAAAGTAAACCGTGAATTGACCCATTTTTTATTTTGTTCGTGCAATTAACTAATGATTGAATGAAATGCTCCGGAAGTGCATAACGTCGCTCTTCCTTTTAGTGATAAAATTCTTACACATGTTCTCGTGCAAAACGTATCAAAGTGAAAGAGCATGGCTCGGAGAGAATCGCTTCTGATGAGATCTCACGGCCATGCTCCGCGAATTCAACGACAGGCTGAACTGGTCCAGGATCACGAGAAATGGCGCCGTGTTGTAGGCGGAAGTGGGTCGCGTGGATTACAAGTACACGATGTCGACACGCCTCGATGATTGCAAGGACTGTCTCTTCGTGGCGTGAACCAAGCAGAACGCAAGAAAGAAAGAATGAAAAGAGAAATGCACTTGTCAGGTGCCGACAAATCTCCTCTAATAATGAACAATAATATAATATAAATTATGCGATAAGTAATTTACATTGAATTACTTATTCTTTCATTTATTTTACAAACATCCCACATATAAATTTCACGTCTCCTTTTCCGGGTCACAAGTAGGTCTGATTAAAACGTTAACAATGCTCTGACACTTTCATTTGTCAATGAATACTTTGTATGCTGTGCAGAATATCAATAACACAGTTCCACAATATATCACTTTGTTTGCTCGGTTCAAATTATTTCAATTTCAATTTATTAAAAATCCCGATGTGTTACGCAAATTCTAACAACATTGTGTGTTCAACGTGAGCAAAGTTTTGAGATACGTACTATGATACTTCGGAGAGAATTTAGCGAACTGTGTAATTGATCCTGCAATATACTGGAATGTAAGTTCTTATATCAAATCGATGTTCTACTTTATGAGTGAGAAACTATAATTAATACAAATTAATCTCTAATAATTAATCTCTGATGATAATAAACTTTTTAATCGACCATAAAGTATGAGATAGTCATACCAGTCCATCAATTATATTATACATCAATGCGTATTTATTGTCGTTAAAAATAAATCATTATACTTAGAAAAGCATTACTAGATATAGACGGTCTGATAAAACAGCTGATGGAGATTAACTGCAACCATCGACGATGACGATGCAAAGTTTTTGTTAATGCGCGACATCTAAACATATCTAAATGGCATATCTTACTGGAACAGAAAATATAGGTCATAATTCTTGACTTAACCGATTAGAGGAAAAAAAGGGACAAGGGTGAGTGAAACTACAATAATCAGAAAGGCGGAACATTACCTCTCAAATTATTTTCAAATTTCACGGTCTGCATATAAAAATCGTTAACGACCTCTTAACCCGAATATTTTCAAGCACTTAACTTTATTCTTGAACGATAATGTTGCTAATTATTCTCAGCAAATTTTAACACTTAAATATGTTATTGATACCAATCCTTCTATATTATTCATTCTTACCTCTTTTTTAAACTTTATGTTTATTCAAGACGACTTAAGTATATCAAAATGTTATCTGTTTTGTTTTTTAATTAAATAGATACATGCTTTAAAGAGAAAGACAGAAAAAGCAATACAAATTAAATGATACATACTATCTTCTATCTAATTACATGCATACATTTTTCGCGTCTAGAAATCTCTTGACGATTAAGATAATATGTTGCAGATATCTAATTCTTGAATATCAGTGTACGTATTTTGTGTATTTTGTTATACTTATTTTGTATATACGTATCGAATTTTCTTTTTTAGACAAAAAATAATTTTATTAAAAAACTTTATATTGATTTTTATCTGTAATAATTTTTATATAAATAATTTTCACGTAAATCTTAATTGTAAAACGTTACAATATCCAAGAATTTCTGTTAGATATCTCTGTTAAATAATAGAGTGAAGGTTCGATAGTTCAGTAGAGCAGAATCTGACGCATTCCTCTGCGGTAGTCTTTATACCTATTTCTCGAGGCAAGAGGAAATACCGCGTAGATTGATGACGTAATGGCATTTCTTGTACGGGGCAATAACCGTCGTACATTCGCGGGCGTTTCTTCGTCATTATTTCGACGATCGTGAGGCAAGAGTGCGGCGCGAGCAGTGTTTGCACAAAATTACTCGACTGCCCACCCAAGACGGTCGCAACAATTTCTCGTGATCCGCCGACCGCGAGAGCAAGTTGCCACTTGCGCAACTGTGCGTGAACTTGACTTTTCGAACGTATACCTCTCGTTTGCTTTCTATAATATAATAGGTACACGCTATTTCCGTAAAGAATCCATTTGCGACCAGACTTCCAAGATTAATGACGTTATAAAGGAGAAAGGCTTCAAGTATGAAAGGCTTCAAGTATCAGGCTTCAAGTATCAGACCTGGCTTCAACAAAATTTACTGAGCTTAAAAAAAATGTGTATAAAATCTATAAGTAGATTCAATATTAATACGTTAATATTATCCAATAAATTTAAATATTATTTATTAACGTCTTTTACAATTTAAAAAGTTTACTTCTGCGGATTTTAAAATGGAGCGATATTTAATTCTCGTTTATATAAACAGGTCTGTTTTATCTGTTTACTTCCTTTTAAAATTGATTTTAATATTTTATTTAATATTTCCGTTCTCCGAGAATGTTCCGAAAAAAATATTCTATTTAGATAATGTCTTCAAAGTTCTAGAGATTTACATGAGCTATATTTGAAAATGTTTCAAGCTAGAGAGATTATAAGCCATAGTAAAAAAAAAGTAGAATTGCATTTACCATCCGATAAATGGCATCATAAAACTTCAGGTCAGACATAAAATCAATGCTTATCTATGAAACATTTCCTGTTTTTCGAACTTAAGAATACACAAGTACTTCGTGTTTTACGAAAATAAGATTGCACTTTCTTTTTCAGTACTCAATAAAAAACTTCTTAATCGCGTCATGATATAGTTTAACTGGTTTAAGTTAAAATAACGCTTGTTATTATCATAATATAGGCGGTTCGATAAACTTAACAGTTTTACGGGGGCAAATATTTTTTGATGCGTCGTTAATCTCTTTGCATCATCGATATTCTCGTCATGATAGAAATATCACGAACAAGGATATAAGAGCGATTAGTATGTCGACTTGGTATAATATTACCTTGCCTTGATGATCGAATTATAAAAATGATCTATAGATGAGGCCTTGCAATGAAAAATAATAGAATAGTCGTACAAGAATGACGTAAACAATAATAATTGATTTCAGGGACATGCCATATGCTATTTTACAACATCATCTATAAAAGAAAATAGTGTCATTCGTGATAAAATCTTATTATATATAACACAACTTTCAGTTATTGAAACTTTATATTATTTTTAGTCCTTTCAACAAAATATTTTAGGAATTAAATAAATACTTTTTGTTCCTCTCTCTCTCTCTCTCTCTCTCTTTCTCCCCCCCCCTCTCTCTCTCTCTCTTTCTCTCTCTGTAAATAATGTTTAGTCCTGATTTTAAGTAATATTTTGTTCTATATATTTTCATTTTTCTCTTGGCTTAATTTTAATTCTTTTTTGTAATACTTTACATAATTTTCAATTAAAATATTAATTTGTAAATATGTATTAAAGTAATTTATTGACATGAATACACATTACGTGTAAATATTTTATATATATTGAAATAATTTATAAATAATTTTATGATAAAAATCGTAAAAATAATTTAATCTTACAATTCAAATAAAAAACATTACTATGTATGATTACCTTTATTAAGTCGAAAGGACATACAATTGCGGACTGCTCGTCATACCTCTCGTTATGCGATATCGACGGAAGTGATATAATAATGAAAAAAACCTTTTGCGTTTGCGTGTATAAGAAATAACTGTAAATTATGAGGTATGTATGGCGTGCATACGCATTCGTCTTGTGGGAACGTGCGCGGCATACGTGGACTTTTATGGGGGGGGGGGGGGGGGGTTAGCCAATATGTAGGTTTAGGTCGAGAATGCATCGATTATCTTTGTGTGCCGAAGCGACGCCTATTCGATAGAATTTCGATTGCTTCGTTAAAATAATTGCGTACAGCAGACGGTTGACGCACACGTCTCAATGAAGATTATAATTTAGTCGCTCGGTTAATCACACTATACCATGTACATTTAATTAAAAATTTTGCATTAAAAGTGCAAGTCAGTTTTTTAATAATTAATTTTTTTATGATTAATTTATATTATTCACTTAGTGCCGATTATGAAAATAAGAAATCTGAACAGTATATAATTACAATTTATCTCCGTTTAAATTGCTTATGATTTCTAGCATTTTCACGCGATTGAAGAATTAATTTCGTTGGATTTTAATGTTAATTATTCCTGATTCATAATCAATTGTGTAACATGACGCTTTCCTACTTCCAAGTTTTCTTCCGCACAAACTGCAAGAATACAATTCCACAGAATACAATTGAGCCCGAAGATTAGCCTTAACGAATAAATCTGACCGCTGTTTCTCAACGCATTTATCGGAATATCTTGAAGATGCGCTTGATACATATGGGTGAATTTTCAGTAAGTCCTTTGTTTATACATCGGACTTTTACATGTGATACGCTCATCGTCTTGTCTGTGCATCTCTTAATTGTTCCACGCAAGATTTCATGAGATACCTTGAGGCCGTGGTAACAGATTGTATATAGAAACGCGCGTCTCATGGTATCTCAAACAACGCTATGAAATGCTTTATACCGAGTAAGTTACATATTACACCGATCATGAAGAATGTTATACGCGCGTGAGAAATTCATTAACGCATTTCCAACACAAGCAATTGGCAAACACTTTACAAGATTAAATTAGATTATTATCTATCTATTTCATATATTGTACGGAATACCTGTTTTCTTCCGAGTGCTATGTATAAAATTTACATATACAATGACATTTATGATAACGTAAATAGAGAACGTAAATAGAGAAAATGATAAAATACTTTTTGATCTAATTTGATCGTAAAATATAGCATAATTTAATCTCAAGTGATTATAAAGAACGATATCGGATTAGCTCACTTATAACTCAATTACGAGTTAAGTGTCATTATACTCTACGTAATACTCTTGCAAAAAGTAAAAGCATTACGAAGACCTATCTAATCGGTCTCGGTGACTATAAAGTAAAGAATGATATTGGATTAGCTCTTAAACGAGTATAAACGAGCTAAATATCATTATACTATGTAATAACCAGATAATGCAACAGCATTATGGAGACCCGCCTGATTGGTCGGCCCAACTCAATGAAGGATACCGATTCCATCGCTAAGCTCAGATTCTGATTAGACATGATTAAGGCCGAAGTGATGCGTATCGCAGGCTAGTAGCACGCACCATCGTCATCGACATCGCACCAATAAAATTCTCACGTTACGGTACAGTAAAACTACCGCAAGGCCGCCAACGTGTTCGCGAATGCACGGCACTTGTTGCACAAAACTTGGCGATGACCACAGATGGCCACGGTCTCCATCTGCGCGTGCCGTACGGCTATTCACCCGTGCGGTGATAGTGATGGCGACCGACCTTCTTTTTATCAGATAGATATGATAATGAGTCAGAGCGATTTTCTCACAAGAAAATATCGCTGTGTCACTGAGGTATGCGTTCGATGTATAAAAAAAAAGCAAAAATCTATGCGGTTGTGTACACGTACATACGAACATCTGATCTGTTGCGTCGTTCTTTACTTTATAATCAAGCAGCCGCCTGTTTAATTTATGGATCAAGAATGGGTGGTGCGTGGTAATCTCTTACTAACGCGATGTAATCTCGTGCTCATCTCGTGCTCATCTTCTGTAACGATGCACTCATTAACGGAGACTCTAATCAAGCATCTACTAGGAATACGGCAAGTAATTGGTAGGAAATCAGTCAGAGAGAAGAAAAATCAGTTTTTATCGTATATTTGGAAACTCAAAGGGTGCAGGATGCTATCTCCATTAGTCTCATCGAATTTATTTACATCATGAAGTTGTAGGGAAAGGTCCAATTAGTTTTCGGCACCTGGGGAAATAGTCCATTTCGCACCAATTATCGAGCATGATAATCAATTGTATTAATTCTTCTTTGCAGTTCTGAACGTGGCAGGCGGCAAAGCGCCGATGCAATCCAGCACCATGGAGGGCGGATTTCCACAACGCGCGGTTGACGGAAGCAGCGGCCAGAGATACACGCCGCAAACCTGCACCCTGACGAAGCCCGAACGCAGACCATGGTGGTACGTGAACCTGTTGGAACCGTACATGGTGCAGCTGGTGCGACTGGACTTCGGCAAGCCGTGCTGCGGTAAGTAATACCGTATATATTTCTTCGCGCTTCGCCGCTTGTGAGAATTTACCGTTTCGCGTAATAAATGAACTCTTGCAAATCACAGACGATATTTCTACACTCTATCGTTCAACATTCAATGAGCTCATCCAGCGTGTCGTTTACCCCGTAATGACATCGACCTCGAAAACAACTTTGGATGATCTAAACAAGAAAATGAAAATATTAGGTATAGGGATCAAAATTTGAGAAGTCCAAGCATAATTTTGTTGATATTTTGGAATTATTTATTGTGTATTTTGAATTTGTAATTTTAAGTATTAACTGTTAAATGAATGAAGAATTCGTATAAATGTGGAGAACTTGAGATGGTAATTAAAATATTTTCTGAATATGTGACAGATAACAGATTTTATGTTAAATAGTAAATACAACGACAAATGTGTTAATGTTCAAAAATATTATTCCGTACTGATCAAAGTAATGATTAAGAGAGCGAACAGCGGAAAATTGATATTTGCATTGCGGTCTTCAAGCGACGATTCGCTCTGTTTCCAATTATTGCTCCGGACGAATGGTTGACCATTTCTTTCCAGCAGGACAATTTACGGTTTCTGACGAGGAGTGTGAAATAAAAAAAATTTATGAAGGATCGTAAGAAAGATCGCGATAGCGATGGTAATTAGACCTTTGCCGTTCATGTAGTGATTTACGAGCGTATCGAATCGTTGCAGTATCTATTTTTTTCGCGGTGTCAGTCTCACAGGTATTGAATCAAATGCTCGTTATGATGTTGCGTCGCTCGACGGAATAAGTTAGTAAAAAGCGGCGATAAAGAGCATTTTTCGTGCACTGCAATTTGCTGCGAATCACTTCGTTCTGTAACGAGCGTTACTGCTGATAAGCACGGGCGATAAAGTCTCTCGGTGATCTCGATATGAATTCTAATGCGAGACTCACGCTGTCGAGATAAAATCCCCGCGATACCGTAAATATCCCATCCGTCGTCCGGCACTTTCGTTTCATGGCACGTTTTCTCGACTTTCTATCAATAAATGAGCATTACTGAGATAATTACCGGTAATACAAGCTTAGCAAGATGGATTCAGTAATCGAAATAAATTCAGTATCCAACATTGCTAGCCTACGCTTTGAGTAAATTATAGTATTTTAGATTGAGTTATATTAAATAACTTTTCTCACGTTTACTTGAAATTAATTATATAAATAATATTAATGATAATTATATTTTCTCTTTTTTTAAATTTACGTTTATTTAAAAAAATGCAACATATAATTATGTTTTTATGCTGAATTTTCACCCGTTCTAATGTAGGAAAAATTTTTCCATAACGAAAACAAACTTTTTAATATAAAATTTATTCCGTTCTATTTTATTAAAAATTTATTTTTATAACTTATTATTCTATTTTCTAATGTTCAATATTTATTGTATAATCTGCGCAATATTGTGTAAAGATAATATGCAGATAAAAGTATACAAACGTTATTTTAGTCAACGCTATATAATTCTGACGCAGACTAGTTGATCGCGTTCTCCAGCTGATACGATTCATCTTCGAAGAGATTGACGCTTCAGTGAGTATTCGTCGATCTGACAACGAAATCGCTATTATGAACAATCGATCGCTGGAGGCGATGATGCTTTCTGTGTAAAACAAATAGATTGCGAGAATTTCACGTTCACAGAGCAGCAGAAAATCCATTTTATATTGTACAAACGATCCGTAAAATTCCACCATAAAACTCATACTTCCTTCTCTTTCCACTGACCAAGTCGGAGGCCCTGTTTGCATACGAAATCATTTAGAAACTCTTCCACGATGAAAGTGAGAGTCTTTCCACTTTCAATTGTTAGAAAACCATCGCAATGCCCATCTCTCGCGGTACACCACATGCATTTTTCAGTAGCATTCGAGAAACCCGAGCTTAATCGTTAATCAGCTCGAAGTTATCGCGTATATTTAGTTCCGGAACTAAATCATTTTGCCATTTTTTTCCTTAATGGTCCAAATAATATTATACAAGTATAATACAAATGGCATATATTACATATAATTTATCGTTAATTACTTAATCATTGCACAAGAAGAAAACAATGTGCAATCTGATTGTATCTGGTTAGCACTGAAAGTTTTGCGGTTCAATGAAGATACGTTTCCGCAATTCTGCAGATTATATCAGATGCTTCTTCGTTAATGGGCCTCCGTGCAGCACTGGAAAATTCGCGTTATCGTTTCGAAAGTTCGTCTGCTCGAATGAGAGAAACTTTCACTGTTAAACGAGCGATAATAATGGCATTGTTAGTGCTGGACACCCGTAAAGCAAGAGCATTTCGTTTTTTATTCAAGGAAAATACTCTTGGCTACTTCTTCCTCAAGTAAAAGTATTTTCATCTTTTCGCGAGGAAACCACTCATCAGCGGCAAATTAGCGAGATCCCCTGATTATATATCGGAAAGCGATAAAAGTGAATTCAGAATCATGCGAGCGAGGTAAACAGTTAATCCCGCGCGGCGGAGTGGATTATTAACGACTTCCGTGTCGCCATGTTCGCACAAAATTCGCCAGGAGTAAAGCATACGCCGGAGGAAGATGAATTATTCAATTGCGATAATTGACGATTGGATAGCTTTAATGCTCGCGGATAGAGACGCGCCAGTAGAATCGTTGTGCGAGGTGAAGATGAAACAATGGCCGGCATAATGCAGCCCGTTTTAAGCAGCTGTTTAGTTACGGCCCAGCACCGAAGAGATACTGACGATAATTCTCATGCCGACTCCACCGTCCGCACGACCGCTCATAATTGAACAAACGGCGCATTACAATTACTTCGGCCTCTCTGCGTGAAAGAGCAGCTTTCACGTTACGCCTCAGCGGCGAAGAAGAATCGATTCGTTCAATTTCGTCAATAAACTGCATTATTAACTCATGTATTACAGATTCATTGCTATTAATTATCGCATATAATGAACTAAAGAACTAAGTAGCATCGGATCTTATTACAGTAGGCGCGTTTGTTAATTTGATAGGATAATTTTTCAATGAAATGCATAAATAAAATCTTTCTGAATTTAAGAAAAAAAAGATTTCGTATCAGACTTTCACGAGTAGATCAGACTTTTACGAAATAAAGTTACACGTTTTGAACTTGATTCACGAGAAACTCATATATCAAGTATTGAGCAGTTTTCTATTTAAGTTTTATTCTTCTATCAAATATAAAAAAGATCAGCGTTGAATTAGTGAAAAAGATTTAACGGGATTTCATTGATAGATAAAGTTAAATAAAATGTAATTAATGTCTACCAACAGTAATTATTAGTAATTAACATTCATGATTAATAGGGGACAGGTTTCCCTTGCTGTTTTTACTCACGATACGACGCTTGGCGGAAGACACAAGCGTCTCCCAATCCTTTCCCGATACGAGAGTTTCTCCTTTGCCTCGTGTTGCTCCTCACTCGTGCACTACATGTCTACGCACTCATTACAGGCGAGAATAGCAGCTTGTATACGTGCAACAGGAAAGTCTTGTGACCGTACGTACGTGCCGCACGTACCTACCTATCTCTTAACGCGATCGTTTGCCAGACGAGAGACTGTCGCACGACTTTGAATCCATGATCATCACTGTACAGAACGAAAGCATGTAATTGCAGCAGTTTGCAACTCTACGAGTATTCGTCGGCGATTGTCTAGCCAGTCACAGTTGGACTATCATCTGGGCCAGAAGATATAGTTCGAGATGATTTTATCCGTTCAGATACTTATAATCGGCATGCGTTCTACCCTTTCAACTAAACTGCAAATGAAAATCCCGATTCAGCCACGGTTTTCCTTAATCCGGTAAAATCCATAGTGTATAGCTGCAATCTATTTAGATATATTTTGACGAAGTATATTACCGTTTGGCCGAGGTCCCGTGTGATTCTTTTTTTTTAATGGACCATAACTAGAATATGTAAAAAGGTAGAATTTGATTGAAAATTAATAGATAATAGATTTAATTAATCGTAACTTTGTTGTTGTGTCTTGAATCTGTCGCAGCGATTTTATTTGTTTGAAATTGAATTATGCATTCAATTTATGTCTTAGTAGAATTAAAGAATATTTGTATGTAATAATGCAGTAGAAAAAAATCATATAAATATAGAAATGTTTTATTATATCAATAACGCGACATTTGCTACGCTTTTTGAAAAAAATTTCAACGAGATTTTATCAATTATTAAATTTAATGTTGTACAAATATTTGAACAGGACCCACCTAACACAAAGTTACATGTAACGTACCCGTTAATTGTAATTTCCCACTCAACAATATAACTGTAATATAACACACGTGTTATATTACAGTTATATTGTTGAGTGGGAAATTACAACTAACGAGTACATTACATGTAACTTTGTGTTAGCTGGGGAAGTTGTCTTACTAAACTATTTTTACATGACATCGTTCGAAAATCTCTTCAAAAGAGGAATTCTTTATATCTAATTAACCATAACAGAGAACTTGTTGCGATTATTACAGCATTGACACAGATTAAACTAACGTCTCATATAATAAATATGTACCATTAAATTCATGCATGAGCGCAATTGAGCGTCTTGGCGGATTCAATATAATTACAGTCATGATCGCTTAAATCCATAATCATCAAAGTTTTCCTTTAGTGAAATTTTCCAGCACGAAAAAAAACTTTGGATCGATGAATCCTAGAGAGATGAATCTAAGACAGAATTTAAAAATATTACAACCAAAGTTGTCCATGAGTTGTCCATTTTAACAAATTTGTTTAATTGGCCTCCAGGCAACGACATCCTCGGCACCATCACCGTTCGAGTTGGTAACAATCAACCAGATTCAGCAACAAATCCCATTTGCAATCAATTTACTGGATCTCTAGAGGAAGGGCGGCCCCTCTTTTTGCCTTGTAACCCACCGATGCCCGGAGCTTTCGTTTCGGTGCATCTGGAGGTTTCGAAGTTTGCCAATATTCCCGTGCAATTGTCCTTGTGTGAGGCGTTCGTCTATACCGATCAGGTAGATTTAATAGTTGTGCAACAACTAGGTCTTACATTAGAATGGAAATAAATCTATTTCTCCTTCTTCTACGGATGCGATAATGAGTGATTGCATAAAAAATGAATACAGGCCTTGCCGATTGAGAGGTGCCCTCAATTCCGAGACCAACCGCCAGGATCAACGGCAACTTACAACGGCAAATGCTACATATTTTACAATCGCCATCCATTGATATTCAGGGAAGCTCTGGCATTCTGCCGCGCGCGAGGTGGCACTCTCGTAGATGAGAGCAATCCAGCTTTGCAGGGATTCATTTCCTGGGAACTATGGAGACGGCACGGGTACATTCATTATTCATGTAGCTAATATATAGAGAAACTCTATGTGACTCGGTAATAGTATATATAATAAGAAAATTAAAAAAATTGTCACGAACAACAGAAGAGAGGATGACATAAAAACATTTTGAAAACATTTTAAACAAATTTTGAACTCTGAATTTTACAAATAAAATATAATTAAATAGCTCGAAACGTAATTAAAAATATTATATTAAAATTTTCGTTTTTAATATAAAATACTGTATATTTTAAATACGTATAATTATAATATAATTTTTTAATATATCACTTGAAAACGTCATATTAAATTTTTTTTTTAATAATACTAAAATAATCGTCTGTTTATAATAAAATAATAAATGATCTTTTTTTTTATTATTGAAGGAGTGACATGTCCATTCAGTATTGGATGGGCGCTGTTAGAGACCAGAAAGATCGGACGTTATGGAGGTGGACCGGAAGTAATGAGGAAGTGTCTGTTTCGTTCTGGGATCCACTACCAGGTGAAGAAGATTGTGTTCGGTACGACGGCAAAAAAAGCTGGCTTTGGTCCGATACACCTTGCTCATCCCGGCTTAATTTTATCTGTCAGCATCGTGAGTATCATCTTATTTACATTCCTGCTTTTTAAGCAATATTCCAGAAAAGATACTTTAAATATAATATATTTAAAATAATGTATTTAGAGGCTTCTTATTTGTGAGATTCTGTGAAAGTCTAACATAATATATCGTACATCAATCATTTAAAATTTTTTAACCGTGAATTTTACTGTTCCATCTAAAATTATTTAATTCATATTCTAAAAAATAGAAAATTCTAAAAAATCTTCAATTGTTATTTATTGGTCGAATAAATTTTCTTAGAGTATAATTTCTTTTAAAGTTGATATATTTTATTCTTATTTAAAGTCTTCAATCTATTTGTTGCTTAGAACTCTGTGTTTAACATTTTTCTACTATGCATGCTATTTTTTTTATTATAACTATCTTTTTGTTGAACAAAAGAATAATAAAAATAATTTTCCTTTTTCAGAACCACAAGCTTGTGGCAGACCCGAACAACCACCAAATTCCACGATGATGGTGATCTCCGAGTCGACTAAAATCTCCGGCAATGTTTATGAAGTTGGGGCAACCGTGGAGTACCAGTGTGACGATGATAGCCTCCTGGTCGGACCACTAAATCGCACTTGCCTCGACACCGGTTTCTACAATGAGTTTCCACCGGTGTGCAAATGTAAGAAATACGATCGGGAAATGTATTCAAATGAAATCATCACCAACGTGACTCGCATTGTAACGCGCTCTCATCGTTTCAGATATCGATTGCAACTATCCCGCGAACATAAAATACGGTAGTTATATACTCATCAACGAAACCACCACTTATCTCAGCCAAGTACAGTATACCTGTGATGACGGTTATGAGATGACCGGTAAGTATTACAGTTCATCACGACTCGTCATAATTATTCACGGTGCATTTGAGATAGAGAACGAATATCTTGTAAATCATTTGTGAGAAATGATTATAAGCCAATCTCTGCGACCGCAGGACGTGCTCGACTAATTTGCGACGTCGACGAGCGTTGGAATGGTCCACCGCCGCGATGCGAGCCGATTCTCTGCGATCCACCGGCTACGGTTGCGCACAGCTCTATCGAGATAGAGCGTGAAAGTGTCCTAGTGGGGAATACCTTCAATCAAAGTCTACAGGTTAATAGCATCGTTACTTACACATGTGAAAAGGGCTATCGGCTCGTTGGTTCCCGACAAATAATGTGTTTAAGCACCGGATTATACGATCGCGTTGCACCCGCTTGCACAGGTACTTATTTATAGATTTATAATAATAAAAGTCAGAATGTATCATATAATTTATAAAGAAATAAATTTTAAAAAATTATAAAATTAATATTAAATTATTGCACAAAAATAGATTTGACGATAATTATATTTATTAAGTTTTACAATCTATAAATATTTGAAATAATTATTACTTGTGATAAATTATACATATTTCTGACATTTTCATAGAATTTCATAATAACGAAAATTAAATGTTATGTCAAGTACGCGTAGTCAAAATTATACAATAAATTATAATATAATAATTATAATATAATAATAAATATTAATATATATCTGCTAAAATTAATTTAAATTTATTTACTTAGGGAGTAGGATATGTTTATGTACATATTTAATGTGCAAACTTTTCTTTATCAGAGGAACCACGAACAACTTTGAGTTCTCCTACCCGAGCGACATTACGTCCGTCCACTCCGAAAATTCGGACGTACCTCACTTCGAGGACCAGAACCACGGCGAGTACTACCAGTACGACTCTCTTGCCGTCTAGGAATGTACCAAACACTGCAGAACTCCCAGCGACGGTGAGGGAGACCGTCTCGAGGAGGCCGAGCATCGGCCTAAATAGACCCACGACTTCGTCGGTGAATGATGCCGGCAGCGATCACCCACAGGACAACGAGATATCCGGAAGCGGCGTGGACCACGCACAAGCGGGAATCAGCGCAGGCATACCGGAACCGTCTGGTCCCTTCCGAGTGGACAGCGCTGAGCAACCTAGCGGCACCCATCAAGCCAAATTGAACTTGGGAGCTGTAATCGCTCTGGGAGTGTTCGGCGGTTTTGTGTTCCTCGCCGCGGTGATCACAACAGTCGTTATACTTATACGCAGGTATATTAAAAAAAAAAAACGCGTCATCCATTTTAAGCGATGATTCGATTTCGATCATCGCCAAGCCTTCATCCCGTGAATCTTCTCTATTTCTGATAATATATTATAATATATTATCATATCATAACGCACTCTGATATACATAGATGATATTCGACCGGATTGTACATTGTAACGCTTACTTTGTATTAATTTGATCTAATTTCTGTCTTCTACCGCTTTGTCTTTTTCCTAACTTGTAATACATATACATATATATATATGCTGCATTATAATCTTTTTCATATAAGATAATTTTGCTTACTGAAAATGTACATGTTTCTTAGAGTCTTAATGTAACAAAAGAGCCTCTAACATTTTAGATAGATCTAAGGATATACAATTGTACTACCGCCCTTTCATTGATCAAGCTTTTTTGTAATTTAGCCTGTAATTTACCTTAAATGTAGAGCCTCATATTACGCTTTGCAAAAAAGGTATATTCTAATTTTCTGATTGATCTATAATAATTTTCTTTAATTTGTTGTCGTTTATTAACCAATGGTTCTCAACGTGAGTCATGCGGCCATCTAAAGGTCTATGGTATTCTATTCGCATGTAAAAAAGTGGAACATTATCAGAGGTCATAATAAATGAGTCAAAATGTCTTTTGTGGAGTTGAAAATGAAGATAACTGTAAATGCAAATAAAAGTGACGTGGCCGAAGTAAGGTTGAGAAACAGTGGTGTAGACGCGTCACAAGACCTAAGATCGCATCAGAGAAACGCGTGAGTCTCGTTGATCTAATCCGCCACGATAATAATTAACACAGTCCATTTGTGTATTGCGATGGTGTTAGCGGCAGTGGCAGCGTCAGAGGAAGGCGCCGCAGGGGGCTCGGTGGGGTTGGTGCGCTGAGGGGTGGCGGTAGTGGTGGCCTTGGGAGGGGCGATACCGGAATGCCCTCGCGTTGGTATACGCTACTCGCGCTACCCTTCCCCGACCAGCACCTGGGGCGCCGCGATCTCACGGCACGCCGCGGTAGCGATCATCCTTACTCTTTCACTCTGTCAGCGGCGCATCGCGCCGGCTACTTCTCGAATCCCTCTCTGTAGATCGCCATCACTGCCCCTTTTCTCACCTCCGTCGTAAAAAGAGCAAGAGAAAAGAAAAAGAGAATCGTTTCATTTTCTAATAAAGCCTACAACCACCACTACCACCCCAACCCTCCACGCAACCACCGCCCACCACATCAATCATCACGTACCACCACCAACTACTACGCGCCACCCTCGCGAGTGATACTAGTCAAGGTAAACGAGAGCAAAGTTTTACTGAACACTTTCTTTAAAGCTAGCTCGTTTTGCCATCATGACACGCCATGCAAAGTAGAAGATGATTATAGTGCGTTGCACACACCCGAACACACCAACACCCTGTTATAGCAGATAAATCTCCGCCGTGTATTCAAGGATTCTAGAAAGTGGTCATATATCCTATGCATATAAGTATAATCTATAAAGAAAAGACTAACAGACGTTTAAATGTTATTAACATGGTTTATGTTTTCTGGGATTATTTTACTCTCTATCCGTTTTAATTCATTATCGTAAGATAAGTCGAAATTGATTACAATAGGAACGACTACGGTCTAGAAGTCCTGAGTATAGCGCTACACAGAAATCACAAAGAAAGTATTATGTATAGTGCTTTTTATGTATTCTTTCCTTGTCTGCAATACTTATGTTGTAATCTCTTCAAAATTTCATTAGTACGCTATAATTGGACAGGTACATGATATGTACAACATATATATACATATAATATAAAGTAGTATATATATAAATCTTTTAGTATTTTTAGAACTATTGCTCAGACACTTTATTTTCTCTCTTCTAGCTTTTTCATTTCGATTGTCAGTGGCTTAAAAATCAGTTCGGGTCGTAGTAACAGGATGGGCTCTTTTGCATTTAGTTTTAAGATACAACGGTCAAATTCGTTATTTACTTTTATTCACTAAAAGTGTACAAGATACACGTGAACAATCCAACCCAACTCTTCTCCCATTGCACATAACGCTTTGCCTATTTATTTCATTTTTTTATGTAAATAGTTTTAGTGCTACAGAGATAAAGTTATATTTAATATCATGGAATGAGAGAGTTACTATTCCGTTACATTTTTGTAACAAAAATTTGATAACGACGTTGCAATTTTATTTGTGACTATAATAACTAACTTAAATTACGCTAATATTGATCACTTTGAAAGGTAACTTGTATCATTATGCGTTTACTTACTGAAAAAAAAATTTATAACGAATAATGAGTAGTCTGTCTGACGAATACACCTAATACTCGAATAAATAAATAAAAAATGAATGAAAATACTCATTCGAATACTTATTTTTTATTCATCAAGAAACGAATAAATACTTTTTTATTTCATTTGAATGAATATTTTTTGATATGATTACGAATATTTTTGTTTCTTATTTACTTTTACTCTGTATTATCCGCACAAAGCTTGCAAACCTGCAAGAAAAAACAAATCTATAAAATCTATAAAAATAGCTACGATTACACCGTGTGTTTAGTTCGCACAAAGCTTGCAAACCTGCAAGAAAAAACAAATCTATAAAATCTATAAAAATAGCTACGATTACACCGTGTGTTTAGATCTATACGATCTTATACGAAATGCGTCCTTGTTTAACCTATAGGTTAAACAAAGAGACATTTTTGTTGGGAATAAATAATATATCTCGGAATTTAATGGCCACCATAATGAAGGATCTGCCCAAGATATCTTATAAAATGTTTATAACATTACTGTAATGTAACCAGAATTATATTAGAATACGTATGGCTTTATATCAAATAGATATTTATAAATAAAAAATGTATTGCTTCCTAAAATATTTTTCAAAATTTATAAGTTTCCTTCATAAAATCTGAATATTACAATGACAAAAATAAATAAAATTAATTTTTTTACTTAAAGTCGTCACAGTACCGATTATAGTTAAAGGATAACGATTGCTTATTAGAGCTTTCTTTTTCAGTTCATATTTTGTTTGAATAAATATGAATACTCGTTAAATATTCATAGTTTTTTTATGAATAAATATTTTTTAAAAGCCCAAAATTTTGAATGAATATATGATTACATTTTTTTTATGTGAAAATTTTGAATAAATATATAATTTGAAGCTCAATTACAAATTTTTGCATTCATCGGGTACACTAATAATGAGTAATGTAACCCATGTAATCTCGTTATACCTATAAGTAACGACTAAAAAGTAATGATTTACAAATGCCAAGTTAACTTTTTCAGTAACGAGTGATTTTTCCAGCTCGTTACAAGTAATGATCGAGTGACTTTCCAAACCTGATGTTACCGTTATAGTCATAAAAAATTTATTTAAATCTATATTGTTATTATAACAGAGTAACGATAAGGAAAGTAACGGTATTACAAGTAACATCTTAGTTCCATTCCCTATTCATAATTATGTGATAGTAACTCAACACATATGAAAGGAAAAAGTTATTACATGTTCATTCTTTACGTAGAAATCGCGGAAGAGGCAGTAAACACTACCGTCACCGTGCATCGCCCGATTGCAATACTGTCGCCAGTTTCGATAGCAGTTCCTCGGAGAGTCGAGGAGGCCTGAATCGGTATTATCGCCAAGCCTGGGAGAATCTGCACGAAACCACCGGTCACAAGGCTGGCCATCCGCCGCTTCGTCGCAAGGAGACCCTGGATGAACCAGGATACCGGGAGAACTTCCGCGGTAATAACACTGAACGCGACGGCTCAGAATTAGTTGTTAGCGACGTCGCCGCATACCCATCGAGCAAACACGCCAGCGTCTCCGATAAGAAGCGTCATCATCATCACCATCATCATCATCACGGAAGCGCAACGCCCGAATGGAGACAGTCGCAATCCCATCATAGATATTAAACAGAGAGCAAAACAGGAAAAAATCTTCATACTTACAATGTCATCATCTGCAATCATCTGGACGATGATTTGGCGTAGTAAACGTTCGTAACTATCATGGATTAAAAGATTCTCCTTAAATGAAGGAGCACAGCGAATCTTCCGCTAGCACAAGTAGTATCTACATATCGTTTTACAAGAAACAGAGACGGATAATAATCTGAATAGATCCTACATGTATTGTTCTGTTATGTTATAAATTATTTACTGTCATTATGTCATGAAATGTAAATATTATACACACTATAGTTTAAAAATAAGAAGGATGGATAGTCGCTCGTCGTAAGGAAGGTGGTAGAAGGTCAGAGGATATGCCAAAAAGCAAAGAAATAATATACAATAACGATCAAATAGAGACGCAGTACCATAACGCTTAACAATAAGTTAATCTAAGATCAAAGATTTATGTAACCATATACATGAAAATATTTGTCTAAGGGAGCATCACACTTGACGCTCACAACGCTCACAGAATCACTTCATCTTTAGAAATGAATGTTATTTATCAAACATTAAACTAGGATAAATAATGCTCGCGAGCATTGTAAGTGCCAAATGGAACGCACCCTAAAAGGACGCCGGATATCAGCAGAACGTACATCTGTTATGGGTACCTTGGCCTCGCTTTAAATGGATTACTATGTTTCCAACCGGATATACTGCATATAGATATCATTAAGGGAAGGCCGATGTTATCCACTTAGGAATAGGACAAATATCGTGTTGTGCACGTGTACGAGTTGCATATTTACTTACACGCAAGTAAATGAGGATTCAAAGGCACACTACGGTTATGAAAATGAGTGCCTTGTTCATTGCTGTTATATCTTCAATATATTTTACTACCGAGTTTGTATTATAAGTATGTAACATTAATTATAATTATTACTTATTAAACATTTCTATCCAGCTCATTAAAATTTATGTATATTTAAGAAATAACGTAGTTGTTACAGCAATAAGTTTTTATTAATTGACTGAGAGAATTACATATGTGAAATGACATTGTAGATGCGTTTCCGTGATTCTATTTATCGTAATAAATTACAATAGTGCCATTTGGGGCAAACTTGTTCAATTTGTTGAAAAAGCAATTTTGTCACTCAAATATGGTATATATATATATATATATGTTCTTTTATCCAAGTAAAAGGGTAATAAAAAAGATACTATACAAAATGCAATCTTTCTAATATTTAAACCATTAATAATTGTTTGGAACAATTTGGCATTCTTTAATAATTAAGATATTTATGGTGTGATTTATTTCTGTATATATATATAACATCACATTAGAGAACTCAATTTTGTGGCAATTGCTTGATTAGAC
This sequence comes from Trachymyrmex cornetzi, assembly GCF_001594075.2. NCBI lineage: Eukaryota > Metazoa > Arthropoda > Insecta > Hymenoptera > Formicidae > Trachymyrmex > Trachymyrmex cornetzi. The sequence continues at coordinate 920,005 of NW_017296691.1, read as the reverse complement.
TTCTTATTAGTTTTCTTGCCTCCTTTAGTTGAGGCATATTACGTTCTGATGGAGGATACATATCTGCACAATGTTCAGTGTCTTTAAATAAATTAAATAATTTACAGGAGAATTAATACAAATAATGAGATATCTGTAATATATTCAATTTACCATTGATGTAGATAACAGGCATCTGTGGATTAGAAGATCGTATGATGCCCAGCGCATGTCAAGGATCGAGAGAACCGTATACAAATACTACATTTGTCACTTATAGATTTAGGCCCAGTTTCACAACTGACGGTTAACTCTTAACCGAGGTTCAACTTATTCATTATCTCTTTTCAATTCTAGAATTGGAAAAAAAATGAGAAATAAGTTGAACCTCGGTTAAGAGTTAACCGTGAATTGTGAAACTGGGCCTTAATGCACTATACAAAATATTCGTTTATGCGACAGTAGATTCTAATATAATTTCATATTATATCTGCAAAAGAGATTTTATGTACATCAATATTCTGTCATAGTTGGAATTTAATTTAAGTGGAAACAAACTCAGGTCCGAAAACATCGATGCATTGTTGTACAAAAAATTCTTTTAAAATATTCTCGAACATATCAGATCGTCTGGTGGAGAATGGGTAGAATGCGAACTCCGTACAGTATTGGTACATGAATTGACGCTCTACAAATATCATTTATAATTCGCTACTAACAGGTCACGATAATAAAGTAATTAAAATAATACATTCATATATTCAATATTAATTTAGAAACGTTTTTACTTCCAAGTCCTTCCCAATTGCTAGACTAAGAGACTTTTTGATAATCATGAACCATAGTGTCATATCTAAGATCTCTACATCCTTTCCCACAATTATTTTCCCACAACCTGATATTGTTGAAATAAGCAAGTCTTTCAAAAGACTTTTCTATTTTCTTATTTATTAATGGATAATGATATCAAGGAGTATACAACATCAACAGTTTAATAAGCCAAATCATAAGCCATCTTCATAAAAGATGAAAATATCTTCTTTCTTTATATGTCCACGATCAAGTGGATAGCATAATCTGTAAAACATAATTTATAAAAAACATGAGCGTGCCATGATTAATAATTCTGTACCTTAACAAATGTATTCACTTGAATTTTTTCTGTATTTCCTGTTGACCTGCAGTATGAAGTAACATTGTAATGAGTTGCGAGTGAGCCTCTTTTAAAACGTTGACATATTTATCGGAATATTCTTTCAAAACATTTGTAACAACTTTATAATATTCTGTAATACAAAATTATTTGTATACATGGCATACTTGTTAAAATTTTATCATTCACAATTACGCTACCATTATATCCAATCTGTGTTAACAACGGTGCACTACTAGATATAGCACCATGTACCAAGTGAGGATACTTGGCGCGCATCCAAGCAGCAACAGATATCCAGCATATGATCCTCCAAATATAATCTATTTTGTATCCCTTGGAAATTTATATGCAACATTAACACTCACGATGTACGCTATATCTGCTAATGCCTGTTCTGAACTCAGATACACTAAGTTCTCTATGCTAAGATCTCTGCAAATATTTATGATATGTAATGTATATTTATATTACTACTAACTTTCCTTTTTGCATTTTTATATATTTTCCTATAACATACGCAGTGGGATGGCTTTTTCCATAAAAACGATACTCTAGACCGAAACACAAATGCTCCAAATTCTTTGGCAATGTTAATCCAATTACCCCTCAGCATATAGTTCGCATGTATTCCACTTTCACTTGCAATGTATAAAAATATTGAGCCACTGGGTTTATAAAAATCAGTATTAACAAAGTATCTCTGTAAAGACAACAAATGTAACAAATTATAAGCAATAGTATAAATTAAAAAATATAAAATGGAACAGAATATCAAATTTAAACTTAAAGTAATAGTACAAACTCTTTAAAGAAATAATAAATAAAACATAATGTTCTATATAATTCTATATTTTGTATTACCTGTTTCCAAACACGAATGCCCACGAGTATCATTTTATCCTTGTTTAACAGTCAGTATAAACAACAATAAAATGATACTCGCAGGCACTCGGGTATTTATGTTTTTGAACTTAGAAGGATGACCCAGAATGCCCTCGCGTTCGTATACGCTACTCGCGCTGTCATTATTCCTCCATACAATTTGAATTTATTTATATCCATATGAATCTATATAAAAAAGAATCATATTTTATTTCTGTACATGAATAGAAAATGAAAATGTTATCAATTTTACTATATTCAATTCTTTACCAGTTGTACATTCACTTACACGCATAAAATGTGGATTCAGAGGCATACTACAGTTATGAAAATAAGTAATTCGTTGATCACTCATATCTTCATTATATATTACTGAGTTCGTATTATAAGTATGTAGCATTCATTACAGTTGTTAATTATTGAACAATTCTATCCAACTCATTGAAATTAACGTGTATTTAAGAAATAACATAATTGATATAACAATAAGTTTTTATTGGTTGACTGAGACAATTACATGAAAAATGACTATGTAGATGCATCTCCGTAATTCTATGTATCGTAATAAAATAACAATGTCAATGGGGCAAACTTATTCAATTTATTCAAGAAGCAATTTTGTCACTCAAACATACATTATATATATTATAGATTATAAATGTATAAGAATTAAGAATCACTAGACTCAAAATTTCACATTTATATGAAATTAGAATAAACATATTTATTGAATATTATATGTATAAATGCTTTTTTATCCTGCATAAAAAATAATAAAAAAGATACTATACAAAATGCAATCTTTCTAATATTTGAACCATTAATAATTGTTTTTGGAACAATTTGGTATTCTTTAATGATTAAGATATTTATGGTGTGATTTATTTCTGTAACATCACATTAGAGAGCTCAATTTTGTAGCCATTGCTTGATTAGACCTCTTATTAGTTTTCTTGCCTGCTTTAGTTGAGGCATATCACGTTCTGATGGAGGATACATATTTGCACAATGTGCAGTGCCTTTAAATAAATAATAATGTATTTATAAAAGAATAAATTATGAGATCTATAATATATTCAACTTACCGTTGATATAGATGACAGGCGCTTGTGGATTAGAAGATTGTACAATGCCCAGCACATGCCAAGGATCGACAGAACCATGTACAAATACTACATTTGTCACTTGTAGATTTAATGCACCATACAAGATATTCGTTCGTGTGACTGCAGATTCCAATAAGTTCATACCATACCTGCAAAAGAGCTTTTATGTATATCAATATTTTATTGTAATTGGGATATAATTTAAGTGAAAACAAACTTAGGCCCGAAAATATCAACGCATTGCTGTGCAAAAAATTCCACTGGAAATTTATTCCCAAACACATCAATCTGTCCGCTGGAGGTTTGGAAGAATCCAAACTCCGAACAGGTCTGGTACATCCATTGACGTCCTGCAAGTATCATTTATAATTTGCTATTAGTAGGCCACTATAATAAAGTAATTAAGACAATAAGTACACACACACATATATGCAATATTATTTTAAATACGTTACCTCCTTCCGCTTGTTCGCTAGCCCAAGTGATGTTTCGAAGTTCATGAATCATCGTGTCATATCTATAATCTAAACACTTTTCTTTGGTAGCATTCAGTATCATATTGTTTACATAAGCAAGTCTGTCAATAGACTTTCCTATTTTCTCATCTACTAATATATCACATACGGTCTCAATAGTGATATTAACGATTTGGGAGCTTTGGCGATTATCTTTATTATACTGTACAACGCCAGCAAAGTTACTAGCCAATGCTTCATATAAGTTGGAAATATCTACTAACTTTGTATGTCCAGGATCAATTGGGTCACATAATCTGTGAAATACAATTTATAAGAAAACACGAGCATACCACAAGCAATAATTCTGTATCTTGGAAAATATACTCACTTAAATTTTTTCTGTATTTGCTGTTGACCAACAGTATGGTGTAACATTATATTGAGTTGCGAGTTAGCCTCTTGTATTACGCTGACACATTGATCAGAATACTCTTTCAAAGCACTCGTAACAACTTTATAATATTCTGTAATACAAAATTATTTGTATATTTATTGGCATATTTGTTAAAATTTACCATTTACAATTACGCTACCAGAAAAGTCAATCTGTGCTAGCAGTGGTCCACTAGCAGACATAGCTCCATGTACCAAATGAGGATATTTGGCGCGCATCCAAGCGGCGAGAGATCCACCATATGATCCTCCAAACACAATCCATTTTGTATCTTTTGGAAATTTATATGCAACATTAACACTCGCGATGAAATATGCTAAATCCGCTAATGCTTGTTCTGAACTCAGATACATTAAGTTCTTTACGCTAAGATCTCTGTAAATATTCGTGACATAACATAAAATATAATAATATAAAATTAGAAACTAACTTTTCCTTTTGCATTTATATATATTTTCCTATAACACATACACAGTAGGATGACTTTTCCCATAATAACGATGTTCTAGATAGAAACACATTGCTCCAAATTCTTTGGCATTCTCAATCCATTCACCCTCTACCATCCATGTCGCATTCGCTGCACCTTCAGCTCCAATCATTAAAAATATTGGGCCATTGGGTTTATAAAAATCAATATTAACGAAGTATCTCTGTAAAGATGTAACAAATTATAAGCAATAATATAAAATATAAAATGAAATATCAAATTTAAGCTTAAAGCAATAGTACAAACTCTTTAAAAAAATAATAAATAAAACATATAATGTGTGTATTATAAAAATTCTATATTTTGTATTACCTGTTCCCAAACATTAACATCAGTTGGATTGAAGTGATCCAGATACTGAGTAAACCATTGCTCTTTAGGAAGCGGTGTTTCAGAAGACAAAATTGGATTTCCTAAATTGCCTCCTTTGCTACGACCTCTTAAGAAAGTACGCCATGCCGTAGTAATACTTAAGATACTCAATATAATTGATAGTAACGGTATAAGAAACCGCATTTTAAAATATTTTTAAATTATTCTTATTTTTTATTAAAAACAGTCCTGTAAAAGAAGATACGGATATATTTTAAAAAGATTTGTAAAATTAATTATATATATAATAAAGAAATTAATTATTAATACATTATGTGACTGCAAATGAATGGAATACTTTTGCTTCGCATTTTCCTTATTTAGTAATGCCAAAAAAGCTACATTGTTGCAGTCATTATTCATACAAAATGTATTTATAATTGATATTCATACTCTGTTCTTATTTCAACATCATTCTAACTATTTAAGATGTTAATACGGCTTAAGATTTCATCGTTTTATGATTTAAAATGTTAAAATACGGCTTTACAATTATCTTATGATATCTTTAGATTATACTTGACGGTATTGAATATACGAAATTATAAAAAAAATACCAGCTTATATATTTGTTATATAGAAATAAATTTATTTTACCCTTCTGTTCAGGTTAAACATGGACTTTACACTTGGCTGTTACAATACGGACGTAAGTTCTTATTTCTGAAATTCTCTGGTAGAAATTTTACTGAACATAATACAAAATAAGACTAATAATGATGATAAGTAAAAAAAAGGAAGATTATATTTGTAGTAATTGGAAGTATTTATAAACTTGAGAAAAAAACATCTGTTGTGTTTGCACAGCTGCACCTCCTATATTTTTGTCTCTTTTCTTTTTCTCTTTACGGCATTTAATTATACATGTATCTGTCTCCTTCTGAAGACCAGACATGTGTAACGTGGTGCAGCTATATAGAGCGAAGTACATTTAATGCAATCTTCCTTGACATCAGTCGGGATAGGCAATGTAAAAATTTATTGATATTCTCTTTTAAAATTATCTCTTATTATGAAATTTATTAACATATTTTCTACTAAATCTGTAGCTTTATGGTTTACTCATAGTACAATTTTCTTGTAAAATTTTACTTATTGATCAAAATTGACAAATTTTTATTAATTACACTTCATTATTAGTAACAAATTTTAATCTCCTGCTTCATTTACTCTAATTTACTATCTTTACCTTTCATTCGAATCTGCAATAAAATGAATGTAAGTATAATGCGATAATATGTTTATATATCTCTTTTATTTAATTGAACGTTCGATTTTGTTTAATTCTTTCCTATTACGAAAAACGTCGCTCCGGGAATAGTGTCATCGAGAATAATAAAAATTAAAAGACTCCACGAGCGTATCGATACGACAGTCTCATGAGTTGGTCCCGTGAGCGACCATATGACCACGTGTGACGAATCGACCTGTGGCAGGCATTGTCGTAGGACGTTCCGCTAATGTACACGAGAATATCGCGTGTTTTTTTCCTAGAACTTTAGCTAGAATCAGTGGTTCAATTAATGGAATACATGATAACGCGGTGCGAATGAATTGGATTCTCTTGGCAGAGATTCGAATTCAGCTCGCTGCCGCGAACTCCAAATAGTTTTTATCTCGCGACCGATTAAATATTTATCGTTGCTCCAAACAACGAACAAAGCGTTTGATCAGCCGCTGCCGACAAAGTTCCTTAGTACGGTATAAATGTCGCTTGTAACCTCGCTTGGAACTCAGAAATCTTTAGATGAGCTCGAGTGAGTATGAAAACAATTCAGTGACTCGCTAATTTCTTATGTACTCATATGACTATTCATAATATTCTCCATTTAATGTCATTAATTGTTTTATTTCTAACTACTTGAATTTTTTTTACAGATTAGTGCAATTACGCTGTGCGTAATTAGACAACATGAAGTTCGCGGAGCATCTCTCAGCCCACATTACGCCCGAGTGGCGTAAACAATATATTAGTTATGAGGTATAACATTGAGTGCAAACATTTAAATTTTTGTTCTATTAATGCAAAGGTCTCTCTAAATTTCTTGGGGTGAAATCTCACTTTTTTTGGAGTGAAAAGTCACTCCAGATATTCATGAAAATACCGCCAATCAAAGTGGAGCAAAATTTTATTTTTCAGAAGAGTGAAATTGTTCACTCTTCATTTGGATTTATTCTTTAACTATAAAAAGAATGACTTTTCTCGGAGAGAGGATGTTTTGTAACTTTATCATAAAGTCGCAGGCATTTTTTGACTAATGCCCAATTTCTTCACCAGCTTCACCTCTAAATAACTTTATCCAAAAGATATCTCCCAGAATACAATGGAGATATCTCCTGGATAAGATTGTCCGCAACTTATCTGGAAGTGAAGAAATTGGGCATAAGTCTTAAAATTTCTAAGTACTTTATCTGTACAGAAGTACAAACATATTAAAGATTGAAGACATGAATTTCGATTTATTACATTTTGTTAACGTTTTCAGTAGAAATTAATTTCTTTCATTATCCTAAAATACCTATACGAAATACCTTAACCTCTGTTCGTATCCTTTTGATTTCTATTTTATGTAGGTACAAATGTATAAACAAGCTTTCCTCTGGTAGATTCATTCCTGAGTCAAACACTTGACGTTCATACACTCAAAACAACTGAACACAGTTAATAATTGGCAATTGTAAACGGCACTTGTACGAGAACAAGAACTGTTAGGCGTGATTTGGCGAGATTTCTGCACTTTAAGTTGAAATGAAGTTTAGAGCGTTAACAATTTCACTTTAAAAATAAGAGAAAATTTTCACTTTTTGTCTTAGTGTGAAAGAATTCACTCTATTAAAGTGAATACTTCCTCCACGTAGAGTGAACTGGTCAGTGACTCCAGGATTAGAGTGAAAATTTCACTCTAAAAAATTTAGAGAGATAGTATGGGATTTTAACAAAGTTATATAATTACTAGACTGCGGATATTTATGCAAAATACTGAACTAAATATTAACCATCGGACAGTTTTAACAGTCGATCATTGTTTGTTAAAGAATTATTAAAAAGTAAAGTAAAAAGGTTGAAATTGCCATCTGTAAATATGCAATTTATGCAAAATATTCAGTTAAATATTTTACATAAATATATCCTCAGCTAATAATTACATATAAATATACTTTCAAGCGCTGTCTTTCTGATTTTACAGGAAATGAAAGCGATGCTTTACACGGCGGTGGAGGAAGCGCCTTCTGATGAAAGTGTAGAACCAGAAGTGATATCACGACACTTTGCGTCTTTTGATGAGGTGTTTTTTACATTCTGTGATCGTGAATTAAAGAAGATTAATACATTTTATTCAGGTGAGAGTATTTCCGACACTAAAATGTAATCTTCCTACAAACAGTTATATTATCTGTTTACCCAATATAATAATTGAGGATTAAAATGGATTAAAATTTTGTGCGTATTTTGAATCCATTGAATTTAATTGAATAAAGAAAGAACTTTTTTTAGTTTTATTTTCTTTTTATTCTTTTTTTTTAATCTTATCTATTTAGGTTTCATTATTTTGTTCTATTGAATATAATTGAATAAAAAAAACAGTTGGATTCAATTGGATTGAAAAATTGTATCTCTTATGCCTATATATAATTTCTTCACTTTCAAATAAGTTGCGGATAATCTTATCCAGGAAATATCTCCATTGTATTCTGGGAGATATCTCTTGGATAAAGTTATCTAGAGGTGAAGAAATTGGGCATTATTCAGAATTTTTAATTGAGCAGTAATATACATTGCACAAAAAATAATATTATTCTTATATTGAAAGGCGCATAGAAATGTGCTTCATGCTGCAATTCCTATAAATAAATCAAAATGCATTCGGACTGAGAAGGATTTATTTTAACGTTCACGAATGTGTATTTCTTAAAATTTGAATTTATTTGAATACATTTTAATCCATTCTCGTTTACTGGGCATTTATTGCAGAAAAATTGGCAGAGGCTACACGCAAATATGCTGCTTTACAAAGTGAATTGAAAACTGCAGTGGAACTGCAACAGGGAAGTGGGAAGAACAAAGGAAAAGTCAACGCGAAGCCGCTTCTGCCTACTAGAAAGCTTAGAGACTTAAAACTTGCATTTTCAGAATTTTATCTTTCGCTAATCCTTCTTCAAAATTATCAGACTCTTAATCACACTGGATTCCGCAAGATTCTCAAAAAACATGACAAGGTATCTTATTGCATATAGTGATGTTATCATGCTTTTTGTCATTTTTTGCCTATTAGTCACAGCTTATGTAATTTCAGAGGCTACAATTACCCCAATATCATTAGCATCATGTCTTTCCTCTCGTAGTTGCAAAATATTGGTGCAAGAAACAACTGCTATGTATGACACAATACCTATATTCCTTGTGTATATCCAAGTAAAAACCAGTAATTGTCCTTGATATTTTGTATTATTCAATTATACAGTGTGATTTTTTAATTCCTACAACACATTATCAAATGCTTCCAGTTATTATCAGTTGACGCCGGTACAAAATGGAGAGTCGAGTGCGTGGAAACGTCACACTTCTACACGTCCAAAGATATAGATAAATTGATCCAGGAAACAGAAGCCACAGTGACGAACGATCTCGAAGGTGGCGATCGGCAACGCGCTATGAAACGTCTTCGGGTGCCACCGCTTGGCGAGTCCCAAAGTCCATGGACTACTTTCAAAGTTGGCTTATTCTCCGGTAGCTTTATCGTCCTATCTGTTGCAGTTGTTCTCTCAGGTATTGTTGTAATATTTATTTATTCAAAGTTACGACATATTCGCAGCTGTGCTGTTCACAACAAGTAGAATGTTGTAAGAGTTTAAATATAATTAACTTGAGTAAAAGTGATTTATTAAAAAAATTTTTATCTACACACTCTTGGTTTGTTGGCACTTTAACTTGTTGAAGTACCGGGAGTCCTTGTTTATATTTGTGTTATTTAAAGTCTCGTTACTTTCAGCCGTCTTCCACGACAGCGGGGAGAATCTAAAGATCGCATTTAGACTATACCGAGGTCCCTTCCTTATTATCGAGTTCTTATTCCTTATCGGAATTAACGTTTACGGATGGAGATCTTCCGGCGTCAATCACGTTTTGATATTTGAGCTTGACCCACGAAATCATCTTTCGGAGCAACATCTCATGGAATTGGCCGCAGTCCTCGGAGTAGTCTGGACGCTTAGCTTACTAAGTTTCTTATACAGTGCCAGTTTAAGCATTCCGCCATACGTGAATCCATTAGTACTTGTCTGTATCATGATGATCTTTCTATTAAATCCAATTAAAATGTTTCGCCACGAAGCTCGTTTCTGGCTGCTAAAGATCATAGTGAGTATAATTTGTGCAATATTTCACTTGTGTAGAATTTCATATGAATAAAAAATTGACTACAGTCCTTTATCTTATTTTAGGGACGCGTTTTAATATCACCATTCGCGTATGTCAATTTTGCCGATTTCTGGTTGGCAGACCAGTTCAACAGTTTGGCGACTGCATTCTTGGATTTTCACTTTTTAATATGCTTCTACATTACAAACGGCGATTGGTTGAAGGCGAGTGATACTACGCAGTGCATGTCCGGCTCTCTCATCATTAGACCTATTGTGAATTGCTTACCGGCATGGTTTCGCTTCGCGCAATGCGTTCGCAGATATCGAGATTCTAAAGAGGCGTTTCCACATTTAGTGAATGCTGGAAAGTATTCCACGACGTTTCTCGTTGTTGCAGCCAACACTCTATACGCTTATCACGGAGGTAGGTGGAATCAAAATGTTTTCTTTTTTTATAATTCAAGGTTTTAACATCTCAAAAATAATCAAGAAGTAATACGCTTTTTCAGCGGAATATAATAATAAATGGGAGAATCCATGGTTGTGGCTATGGGTGTGTAGCTGCCTTATTAATTCAATATATTCATATACATGGGATCTCAAGATGGATTGGGGCCTTTTAGATAGTAATGCTGGTGAAAATCGTTTTCTACGAGAGGAAGTAGTTTACTCGACAGCCGTAAGTAGAATAACGAGTAACATTGTTCATTTGCAAAAAGTGGTATTACATATTACACGTGTTTTTTTAGTGGTTTTATTATTTCGCAATAATAGAAGATTTTATACTACGATTTATATGGATTGCGAGTTTTATTCTCATTGAGTGCGGGTACATTTCTGGCGATTTAATGACTTCCATAGTAGCACCTCTCGAGGTTTTTAGGTGAGTATGCTTTTCGCCAGTGTTCGAGTTTATTTGAAAATTCGTTGTACTTCTCTGTCTCATTGCAAAACCGTTTTTAGGCGATTTGTGTGGAACTTTTTCCGTTTAGAGAACGAACATTTGAATAACTGCGGTAGATTCCGCGCCGTACGTGATATCTCGATAGCACCTATAGAAAGCTCCGACCAAACGCAAATTTTACGTATGATGGATGATGAGAACGGTGTACTTAATAGAGGCAAACGTAAAAGCGGCGGTAAAAAGCAGAGCAATGCAAAAGAAGAAAAACGAGCACTGCTTAAGGAAGAAACTATAGATGTCGATATATCAAATGCCAGTTGAATATATAGTTCAAGATTTTTGTACAATATTATCTTTAATTTCCTCCAGTATGGATGGAAAGCCTCCAAAGTCTGGTAGTTAGAGGAAATAATTCGCAAGATTTTGTAAACGATACATATCGATTGCTGACATTTGCTGAAAGATAGATAATTATCATATGCTTTAGAACCAGTAGATGATTAGAAAAGTAAAATTATCATAGTATGTATCATAGTGCCTTTCGCGCTTCTCTCATATGAGATACTTTATGATAAATTATAATAATCTTACAAATAGCCTGCACCGAGAGTCTTCCAACACAAGAACGAACAATATAGCTTAACTAAATAACTTCACGAATTTTATAGCTTTTAGACACAGGCACATAGAAAGATGTAACATGTAAATATGAAGCGTGTGCTTTTGCATACGAGCTTTACGAATTATTGATGAGTAAGGTCATTTTGCCTGCCTGGTCATTTTAGATGCTATTATATACTGTGATTTTATTTGCTGTATTGTTATCAACATTTTGTCTAAAAACGCCATTTTTTAATAATAGATAATCGATGCCATAGGTAAATATCTTGAAAATGAAAGTAGAGAGAGAAAGGAAGTATTGATACAAAATAGTCTGATGTTAATACGCTCATAACAGAAGTGATAATAAACATGTATTAATATTAGGGAGGCTGTTATAATGTGCTTTTTTATACGTATTAAACATAATTACTGTACTTATATCATGTATGTAATTATGTTGGCCTAATTATGTACGTAGTTATATAAATTATTTTCTAGTAGTAAAAAAAATAGAATATCGAATTTACAAATTCGATGTTTAATTTACTAATGCTCTGCATCATTTGGACAGTAATGTTTTGTATATAAAGTAGTATTGAAATTATCCGACTATTTCATATTGTAAGATAATATTCTATACATTATATTAATTTTAAAGAAGTAACAACAATATATTTTCTTTTGTTATAAGTATTATTTAATGTTTTCGATATTATTGTCACATATACTTAAAGAAACATCTGTTCAATAAGATGATAAAAATTAATATTGTTATATTTCATTTATTATTTCAAATTATATTGCATTTGTACCTTATCTACTGTTACTAATTATTTACACAGGTGTACCACAAAATAAGTTAATAAAACTTTAAATTGACTGCACACATACATAAAGTAGCACGTTGTGAAATCTAAGATAAAAGTAATTTTAATGCATTGAAATAACAAAACTAAATATTTTAAAAGTACTTGATACACATTACTTTAACAAAGCAGTGCTTATATTTATGAAATATATTTTGCTTGCATATATGTATTTATTTACTATAATAATTATTAAAATAGATAGTAATTCAAGTTATATTTTTTAAATTAAAATTTTTCTGTTGAAATGGAACATTTTTATATTTATGCATTTATATATTTTATATATTTATAAATTTTATACATTTATAAGTATAAACTGTTTTTATATTAAGTTAAATATTTATTTCATTATTTATTTATTCATAAAATTTATTCATATAATTATAGTTATATAGATAATAGTGCCAATGCGTTTAGAGATATGAATTTTACATATTAGACTTTGTATTCCAATAAATTTGACGATTTTATATAAATCTTTTCCTGTATATAAATAATCAGAATCACAGTTGCCCGGAATATAAACGTTAAGTATTTTTATATTCTATATATACAGTAAAATTTCTGATATTATAATGCTTAAAGTATCTACAAGTGTATACAGTACAAGCATTACTGCTGTGTGATAATTTCTTAAGTTAGACTATGTATGTACATAATTTCGAATATTGCAATACACTGATTATATTTCATATTATAATAAAGTGTTTATATATATTGTTATATATACTCTAATCACAGAAGCAACACAAATTTAACAAACAAGAAAAATAATATTCTAACAATTAACTTACATTTTTTTAATTTTTGTGTTAGATTCGTAGATCTTGTGCCGTAGGATAGCGAGCCTAGCTTCAGTAGAGCAAATAGTATTTACGACAATGTTACGTAATAAGATAACGTATAATAACAGTAGCAATTGCTTCCTTTTCTTTGTTCTTCCATTCTCCGAGAATAGCGGATCGTTGAAACAGCTGCTTCGTGAATTTTCATACTAACTTATATCGTTTATTTTATATGCAATCAGCTGTTGAATATAACAAACTGGTATCGTATTCTTAAATACGTAATTTATATCTATTTTTTTATGTCTCTAATTATTTAATATCACTTTATTCATCTATAAATACACAAGTTTATTATTTATTAAAAATTATAAATGGAATTTACAACTACGCTATTACATATTAATGAATTAAATTTAATATGTATTATAAATTGCATTTAGAAATCGTCATATCATGAAACATTACATGTTACATAGAATTTTTGATTCATTTACATAAATTCATTCATTAAGAATTGTCGTTTCACTGAGAGACACCATGAACAAAAGGATATAATTAAAACCAGTCGAAGGAAACATTAGAAGATTAAAATTCATGTTAATTGTATGTCTTAATCGACCATTTTAATAAAATGATTCTTATCGTTACATAACATTACGTGTCGGACACACATAATATATATTATTAACTATAGTAATAATTTGATGATGTATAACAATTAATGATTGTAACGATGATCAACGTGTCATCATAATGTACGATAACAATCGAACGCAATAGCAATATAATAAGGAAGTGAACATATAATAAAATATACTGTATGTACAATTTGTCGAGCACAACGACAACAATCGGCGCACGATTCCTTCTCTATCGATTAAAACAACAAACTTACATTAGCAGATACGCTGGACCCCTTAGCTTATCTAAGGATATATGTATAACGACCGTGTTCATGCGTGTCCAAAAAGTAACAGATATCCCAAGTAGCATAGCACTTACAAAGCGGTTTAAAAGTGTTAAAAAAGTGCATATGTAAACGCTTTTTTAGCGCTTTGCAAGCGCTACTGTGCTACTTGGGATTCAAACAATGAATCCATCCTTTTCTCTGTGTCACTCCTCCATACGTTCCTCCGTACTTAAAACAAAATAAGTATATGCTCGAGCATGTTTCGAGGAGACATAAGAGAACGATCGTGGAGTGAGTTTAAAAAAGAACGGATTTAATGGTCTTGAACGGTAGAGAAAGAAAAGGAATATAGCAACAATATATCTGGGATTGCACTCCTTCGACGCGTATGAACGTAGTTAAATAAAAATAACAGAAAACAAAATGTTCAAGAAACTTGCTCGATATGTGAAGCGACGTCTAATTGCTCTTTCTTGTTCGCACAATTATGTGCTAGCGATTAATACTAATTGTATATTTACAAATCTCAAATAAGAGCAAAAAGAATGTGAAACCGGAATGGTCCCAATATGGTTGGCCCGAACCGATGAAATCTTTTCTCTCCGCAAATCTTCTAAACAAATAATATATATATATATATACACAGAAAAA
>NW_017296691.1:900729-904966 GCF_001594075.2 Trachymyrmex cornetzi | reverse complement strand
TATATATATATATATATATATGTTAGATCGTGGTCCCCGTTAAACCATGTCTTCTTGACAAGTCGAGGTGCAAGTTCTGTGATTTGTGAGTCCCTTTAAAGTTTAGCGAAATAAACACTGTTCCTTCGAGAATTACACAAATACTCCGGGTTTGCTGCCCTCTCTGAATCTTCGATTTCTCCATCGTTCACTCATTTATTTTATATTTTGTGTGCCGTAAAACTACTTATTTAACTGCAATATTAATATATATATAGCAACCGCGGATGAATCGGACTAGAGGACAAATCAGATTTCGAATCGGGCAATTTCTCTTCGATAAAAATTTGCTTATACTTTCGTTGGTTTCGGTGATTCGAATCCTATTAATCCGTTCATCTGCCGTTGCTGCACCACGAGCTACTCGAGTTATTTAAATCTATAATCTTCGCGATAAAATAAAGAAGGGAATAAGATACAGCAGTTAAAACAATACAGGAAACATTTATTCTTGATGTGACTATAAAACCATCCTATGTATAATAACGCACATATAACGTACATGGATGTGTCATCGATACGTATGATAGAACGTATTATTTCTTGAGACAAATTTATTCAAAGCTTGCATGTCTTTAATGAAGCTTTTTTTTCTGAGAACCTACAATATATTCTCAAATTAAATTTTTAAAAAAAGCACAAGAACGTTCACCTCGTCAATTCTAAAATATGATGAGTAAGATGTCGTTTCTTACGAACACAGTGAAAAAATGCATAATATGTGAAAGAAAAAAAAACAGGAGATTCTCGATGTGACCGGTCGTTGTTTCATCTCGCGCAATTAATATCGATCTTCTCGTCGCTCTTTGCATTTATTACATTTTCTAGAACATTACGGCGAGCGGGATAGGAATTCACGACAGAGAAAAGGAGAGACATAACGTAGTGCGGAATTAAAAGCGGAATTAAAAGCGCGACCCTGCCGAGGAGCGTGATACTTTCCGCGGCGTCAAGACGATGAGGCGAGAGAAGGAGGCGGAGAGAAAAAGCGAGAAAAGGTGGAGAAACGACAAGGCGCGTAAAATCCAGTTGGCAAAAACGAACAAAACGAGCAGCCATTACGCGGCGCGTTCCGTTCTCAACGCCGTCATTACGGGGCTCTCCTTGCAAGACGGCGGCGCCAATCGCGCAGAAAATTGCGATACCGCACCGGCGGGACGAGTTCTCGCCGCATCGGTACGAAAAACGAACAGGAGGACCTGGGCGAATAATAAAACGGAAACGAGACGCGGCTCTCGTTTGAGGGAACTGGCCGGCTGTGTCGATCGGACGGATTGGTACCGCAGGTATATATAAATAGGCAGTGGGTACCACTGTGACTTGAATCTCCTGTCCGAGGGACAGGATTCCCGCGAGTTTCCTGTCCCCGGTTTCATGCCCATCCCGTTCTGGTACCGCAGAAAAAAAGTAGTCTGCTCACTCACGATCGTTTGTGGAAATGCGACTGGAGTCGCGAGTCCGGTTTATCCCGCGGCTCCGAGAGCACGTGGAACAAATGCTCGATGGACGGAGCCGCACAAGGCCGATAAATGTCAGATAAGAGCAGCGAACGCGCAATTAATCCGCTAGGCCGTGTCGTAATTATCGAAAATGGGCCAAGCCTGAGATACTTGGTTTTACGATATTTTTAGTAATAAAACAATCTCTGTGTCGTTTTATAAAAGCTTTGTAAGATATTTTAAATAAATAAACAAGGATAAACTTTTTTTAGACGGAAACGGCACGTGGTACGTTATGCTTTTTTTACTCTTTGTGGTTTAAATTAATTACTTTCAATAAATATTTAAGTGCAAAATTTTTGGTGATTTCAAGCAACAGATTTATAGTCTCGCGCTTTCAATTTCAGCCAAAGAGATAATCGTTCTATCAACACGACGACTCGCAAGAACAGATCTCGCCAGGACTGCGTCCGTATCCTAAGCTTACGTCGTAGACTCTTGAGCTACCGTGTACAGATTGTGACAGGACGGAATAATGCATCCAAGCGGTTTATGGTGTTTACAGTACTTGATATGTTTCTTGCGCTTTTTCCGCCCGTCTAACGTAAAGCGACACGCGATAAGATTCCCGCAGAAAATAGGTCATACCGATAGGAAATCGACTGAGTTCCATTCTTCGAAATTTTCAATTGTCGCGATGTGACTCAATGAACATGAAATAAGAAGAAACTTGTTTTTCATAATAAAAAATCTTTAAATTCTATTTAGTTAAAATAAGTTTCCTCTTATATACAAAATAAAAAAGTTAGGACAGAAGAATGTTTATGTATAAGCAAATCATGAAAATTTGAAGATTAGGAACTTAGTTCCATAAAGAATGAATCTCTATCTATTCCTTCTGTATAACTCGCTTATTCCTGGCAGGAAAAATACTGTTTTCATATGTAGACCCACATTGATATCTCACGTGCTTCTCTCGCAAGAAAAAATATGCGAGGAGAACTCCGACTGCTAACGTGACTGATAACGACGTTCCTCGATTAAAAATACTATTTCCCGACATATGATTATTTCATAGTGACGATTGTCTTTTGTCTTTAAATGATAGAGTATTATAAATTCAAAGGAAAATACTATTATCATTGATTAAATATGACCAATTGTCGTCGAAATTCGTGTCAATACGTTTTAGTTATAAACTACATATGTGTTTCATATACATTTTTATTTACAAAATTATATATAACCAAATATTTTATAATGAAAAAATTCATTATAAAATCTATTTCGTAATTGACAAAATTATAATCTTTACATATTATAACTGATAAAATGTTTTAAAATGCAAAAATTCATATCAATTTATAAAAAAAAAACCATTAACGAAATCGACGTCGGAATGCATTTCTTTATATTAACATTATAAATATCGAATAAAGAGCCTAATGAGATAGTAAATTTTTCTTCTTACTTAACAAGTTAATAATTGAAGAAAATACATAAAACATTTAACGTTTCTTCTAAAATATAATAATTCTTCAAAGGACCCCGCAGGAAATGATAGGGAAATGGCTCTCAGTCGAATGTCTTGAAATTGGGGCAAATGATAGTTCAGATCATGTAGATCAAAAGTGTCAATGGGCCCAAAGTCCCAAAATGGATAGTTTTCGAATTACAGCCATTTGAAACTGACAATTTTCGCAAATTGCAGAATGGTGATCCTCGACTCTTGGATCGAGCGCACCTCATTCTAAGTGAAGTACGGCCAAGGAAAGATATATAATCTGTCATTATATATAATCTATATACAACTGTATTAAGTTATATATAATTATATACAGTCGATATATAACTATATGTAATTGGTATATAATTACATAATAATTAGTATATTAATAAATATATATAGAATTTTATTTACCTATTGTTACAACTATACGCAACTAAGTATGGTTTGCACACACACACACACACACTCACATGTATACAGGATGAAGAAAATATATGGAAACCCCTGAAAAATAATAAAGATCTGAATAGAAACCAAAGTTAACCAAATAGAAACAATTTCAAGACATTCGACTGAGAGCCATTTCCCTATCATTTCCTGCGGGGTCCTTTGTATTGAAAAATAATGAATGGGTGCGAATAATGAAATAAGTACAATACAAAATTTTGCATTGAAAAATTTATTGTAATAAATGTTCAAAATTGTTTCCATGTACTTCTAAACATCTGTTGATTCGAGTATTAAGCGAACGTCGCACATCTGCTAACATTTGGAGTGTTACAGCAGCACAAGCTTGTCGGATTCTTTCTTTCATGTTATCACGTGTTGTAGGCTTTGTCGAAAAAACTTTCTCTTTGATAAAGCCCCATAGAAAGAAATCTAGATGATTAATATCAGGAGAACGTGGCGGCCAAGGAGTCAGACTTCCTCTTCCTATCCATTTATTTGGATATAAAATATTTAATGCATTGCGAGAAGAACGAGCATAATGTGACGGGGCACCGTCTTGTTGAAACCACATAACCAGACGTAAGGATAGAGGAACATCTTCTAATAATGATATTATTAGATTAAATTTATAGTTCGGTATCAAGGACACGTTCATAAATATCATATTTAAGCGTGTTGACATGACTCTTAATGGCAATATGTACACGAATTTCTTGCTTAATACACTTCCTTCATTATTAGAAGATGTTCCTCTATTCTTACGTCTGGTTATGTGGTTTCAACATTCCTCTAGATTTTT